>NC_043015.1:51102327-51123931 GCF_006345805.1 Octopus sinensis
TACTCTTTTACTTGTTTCAGTCATGTGACTGTAGCCATGCTGGAGCACTGCCTTTTGTCGACCGAATCGACCCCGGGACTTATTCTTTGTAAGCCTAGTACTTATTCTATCGGTCTCTTTTCTCGAACTGCTAAGTTAGCGAGGACGTAAACACACCAGCATCGATTGTCAAGCGATGTTGGGGGAACCAACACAGACTCACAAAGATATACACACATGTGTATATATATCAATATATATATACATATATATGGCGGGTTTCTTTCAGTTTCCATCTACCATATCCACTCACAAGGCTTTAGTTGACCTGAGGCTATAGTAGAAGACACTTGCCCAAGGTGCTATGCAGTAGGACTGAACCCGGGACCATGTGGTTGGTAAGCAAGCTACTTACCACACAGCCACTCCTCCAATAACTTCGACATTGAAAGTCAATGCTTCAGGATTAATTGAAATCAGCACTAATGATTACATGTTTCATATACTGTAGTTTTAGTTTCAAGAATGGAGACCCTTACTTATCAACAGAGGCATCCTAAGTGACCCGGGTTCAGTCCTACTGCATAGCACCTTGGACAAGTGTCTTCTACTATAGCCTCTGGCCAACCAAAGCCTTGTGAGTGGATTTGGTAGATGGAAACTGAAAGAAGCCTGTCGTATGTATATATTTATATATGTATATATGTGTGTGTTTGTATGTCTGTGTTTGTCTCCCCAACATTGCTTGACAACTGATGTTAGTGTGTTTACATCCCTGTAACTTAGTGGTTTGGCAAAAGAGACTGATAGAATAAGTACTAGGCTTACAAAGAATAAGTCCTGGGGTTGATTTGGTCGACTAAAGGCGGTGCTCCAGCATGGCTACAGTCAAATGACTGAAACAAGTAAAAGAATAAAAGAATATTCTTTTCTACTCTAGGCACAAGGCCTGAAATTTTGGGGGAGGGGGCCAGTTGATTAGATCAACCTCAGTAAGCAACTGGTACTTAATTTATCGAACCCGAAAAGATGAAAGGCAAAGTCAACCTTGGCAGAATTTGAACTTAGAACGTAAAGACAGACAAAATATCGCTAAGCATTTCACCTGGTGTGCTAACGTTCCTGCCAACTCACCACCTTAGAATAAAAAATATTGGAAGGAAACAAGCTGTGTATAAACTGTTGAACATGGAAGGTTAATCTTAGAAAATAATAAAATGGAAGCGAATTGAAAATACAATTCTTGGTTATTGCGTATCTGGGCTAGAATGGCATTATTCAATGTCTTCCACGCATTTCAAGATATTTGGCCATAATTTGAAGGATATTTGGTTGTTATTTCTAGCAGACTTGGTCAACCACACAGGGGCTACATCATTGGCTTTTTGCTGCAGTGGTGATTTGTGCTACATCATCATCATCATCATCATCATCATTATCATCATCATCCTTTAGTGTCCATTTTCCATACTGGCATGGGTTGGACGGTTTGACAGGAGCTGGCAAGTTGGAAGGAGGGCTGCACCAGGTTCCAGCTGTTCATTTTGGCATGGTTTCTACAGCCGGATGCCCTATTTATAATGCCAACCACTTTACAGAGTGTACCGGCTGCTTTTGATGCAGCACCTGCCCGGGTTCTTTTTAACAACTGATAACACCCCTCATTTTTTTTCCTTTTCTTTTTTCTGTTACAGGAGACTAGAATGGAAGAATTTTGTCATCACTGTGGTCAGTAGCAACCAAATCGACGTCCATAATGTGTTAGATGATGTTAAAGAGAAACTAGATTTCAGAGATCGCATCATTAAGATCTCTTTCTCATTTGGATATCTTGTAGTTGCCACTGCCTCCCAGGGCCATATTTACAGGTAAGGACATGTGCTTTTGTTATTTCATTTGGTCTAGCTCTTGTTTTTTTCTTGACACTTCTTCATTGAGCTGGTTTAGCTGACCGGTGTCCATCATACAAGGATACAGTTGTTAGAGTGTTGGAATGGCTGCTTTGTGGTATTCGTTTCAGGTCTGTAAGTTCTGATTTCAATTTCTGCTGTGGCATATGAAGTCTGATCAATAAGTATCTGGACTGTTGCCATAGTAACGAAGCTAAAACATGGAGAGTGAAGCTGCATGGCAAAGATTGATCTCAACTCTGCTATGCATATGCACTAAGTTTTAACTTTCTAGCTCACTTCTGCTGTTTACAGCAGTGCTCGGAAGGAAGGTGTGTAGCGTGTGAGTGTCACATTGACTATGATAGAGAAAGTTGCCATGGTGATATTTGTTCAGAGGCCTAAGCAAAGTTGCAGAAAGTGTATGGAGAGGAGTGTATGAGCTACACACAAGTGTAAGAGTGGTTCAGACGTTTGTAAGATGGTTGAAAAAATGTCAATATTGACGAACGTTCTAGGAGACCTGCAACCAGTAGAACTGAGAAAAGCATTGCAGATGTGTGTGCAGCTGTGAGGGGAAATTGTTGAATCACCATCCGTGGGTTATCAGAGGATGTGGCAGATTAGTTACAGTTCAGTTCAGTCCATTATCACTGAAGATTTGGGTATGAGACACATGACTACCAAGTTTGTGCCAAAACTGCTTTCCACTGACCAAAAAGACACTCGGGTTTCAGGTGCACAAGATCTCCTTGATTGTGTTGAGAATGATGAAAACATTTTGAAAACTTTGCGTCGGCTTCTGAGCAGGTATCACCAAACTTTTGGCAAAATTTGATGTTGATTCTTTGCTCAGTTTTCTCTTATGGTTAATGTGATGATCACACGCTACACACCTTCCTTCCAAGTATTGCTGTAAACAGTGAAAGTAAGCTAGAATGTTAAAACTTAGTGCACATGCAGAACAGAGTTCGCTGTCAGTCTGTGCTAAGCAGCTTCACTCTGCATGCTTTAGCTTTGTTACTATGGCAACTGTCCAGATACTTATTGGTCAGACTATGTACTTGTTGTGATACTAAAATGGCTGACTTAATTCTTTGCTTGGTTTAACATCGCCACGAGACCTTTGAATCCTTTTAGTAGTATCCATTCTGTGGCAAGCATTTGGCCCAGTCTCGAGTTTGAGGCCATCGCCTTCCTGCCCTCTCTCTCTTTCTCTCCCCCAGCTTTCACACACACTCACACACACTATCTGATTCAGCAGCGTTTCTATGACTGGGTGCCCTTCCTAATGCGAACCACTTTACAGCGTCAGCATGATGTTTTTTTCAGTGGCACTACTCAAGCACCTTTTTACACGGCACTGGCACAGGACTCTAGCAGGCCAATCCTCTTCACCAGGGGTGGCCCTTAACACACCTCCGCTGTGAAGTATGGGCCCTCTTGAGTACAGCAAAGGTGCCAGGTAGGCTTAGACAGTGTGACTGGTGCTGGTCTTCTCTCTTGTGTTCTTGAATCAAAATTGACTTTGGAAAATAGCAACACCTGACTACAAATATCGGTGCTACTTTTCACTTTGAACACATTCTAACATTCTTGTATGAAACTTTTGAAAATGGATTTACTGTTTCCTGATTTAATTTCTTAGAATATACCGTTTCTTTGATTGTTTTTCGTTTCTTTTTTCTGTTTTCTTTTTGTCTTTCAATTCTGTTTGTAGTTTGAAATGAATGGATCAAAACCAAATTATCATTAGTCGTTATTATATTTTATTACATTATATATTATATTTATAAACTAATTATTTTTAGAAAATCATTAATCAAAAGAATATTCTTTTGTGAAATCATTTAGTTTCTTTCCTTGTTTATTTATTTATTTATATATTTATTTATTCACTTCTGTCTCTTCTTCTTTTTCACCTTTTTCTTCTTCCTCTTGTTTGTCTACTCTCCCTATTATTATTATTATTATTATTATTATTATGACTTTCTTCACGTTCTTCTCCTCCTTCTCTGAACTCATTGTCTTGCTTGCTTGTGTGTTTATCGAGGAGGCCAGCGTTTTATCTTCAGTTGGTTTGAGGTAACAGCTAATTATAGCATATTAAATGATGAGAAATAATAATAATAATAAAAAACAAAAAAAAAAAAAACAAAACAAAACAAAAAGCAAAAAAAAAATGTCTCTGTGTTTAATTAGTTTATATTAATTAATATTCCAAACGTATATGCCTTTAATTTATGTTTCTATCTTACATATAAACAATTTTAGAAATTTTAATGCAATACAATTAATATATATATTTTTAGTTTTTTTTCTTTGTTTTTTTTTGTATTTGGCAGGTTGGGGGTGAGGTGGGGTGGGGGGAGGAGGGTAGTTTTGTTCTCCATCAATGTTATCAACGTGATTTCATTAACTTTGTGATTTTAATTTATAGTTTATTTCGTTTTCGGTATAGTTTTTTTTTTTTTTTCCTTCTTGTTTTTGTTTTTTTTCTTTTTCCTTCAATTTTTCTTTTTTTTTTTTCTTCTTTTTTTTTCTTCTTTCCCTGCTAATAGAGAATTTAATTATTCTGTTACCTTTGAATTATTGAGAGTGAAATTCGCCTCTGACATTTTACCAAACAAGATGCGTATGTAATTCTTACCCTCTCTCTCTCTTTCTCTCTTTCTCTGTTCTGTGTTTACTTCTCAGTACCAAGAACTGGAACACACCAATAATATTTGATCTAAAAGATGGTTGCGTATCACTGATTGTCCAAGCAGAGAAGTAATTTTTAAATTTTGTTTTACCATTTTTTCTTTCTTTCATTTCTATCTTTAAAATTTCTCTTCTGTTTTTGGCTTTTTGTACTTTGTATTTCTCACTCTTGTTGTTGTGGCTGCTCTTCTCCTTTAATTTCTTCTTCTTCTTCTTCTTCTTCTTCTTCTTCTTCTTCTTCACCTTCTTCACCTTCTTCTTCTTCACCTTCTTCTTCTTCACCTTCTTCTTCACCTCTTCTTCTTCTTCTTCTTCTTCTCCTTCTTCACCTTCTTCTTCTTCTTCTTCTTCTTCACCTTCTTCTTCTTCATTTTCTTCTTCTTCTTCTTCATTTTCTTCATTCTTCTTCTTCTTCTTCACCTTCTTCTTCTTTTTCTTCACCTTATTCTTCTTCTTCACCTTCTTCTTCACCTTCTTCTTCTCCTTCTTCTTCTTCTCCTTCTTCTTCTTCTTCACCTTCTTCTTCTTCACCTTCTTCATCTTCTTCTTCTTCTTCTTCATATTCTTCTTCTTCTTCCTCTTCTTCTTCTTCACATTCTTCTTCTCCTCCTTCACATTCTTCTTCTTCACCTTCTTCTTCTTCTTCACCTTCTTCTTCTTCTTCTTCTTCTTCACATTCTTCTTCTACTCTTCCCATCATCATCACCGTCGTTGTCATCTTCATCGTTATTGTTGTCTAGCCTAATATTTGATTGGTGAGATGTTAATTGAAATTGATGCAGCTAGATATGTTCCGTCGGGAGGTACTTGGCATTTTATTAATAAGTGCTGCTGCCACACAAGCGAAGGTGGAAGATTTATCAAGTGTAACATCACAGGTTCAAACCACACAAAGACCTGTGTGAAACTTCCTTGTTTGACAAAATATTTTACAGCTTACTCTCATCTGCTTAAGATAAAAAAGGATTAATCATTGTCGTTAGCGAGCAATTAATAATCTTAGCATAATCATTCAGTTGTTAAATTACTGTCCAATGAACAGCAATAAAATAATTAAGATTAAATAAAATAGAATAAAATAAATAACGAGATAGCGGTTATTCTTAACTTAGAAATTATAATAAAATTGTCTTATAATCTGCCTTTTTTTGTTTGATTTTCATCATCGTTGTCTTCTTCTTCATCATCATCGATATTTTTACTATCATAATTGTCATCTTTAGTATTATCTTCATTGTCATCATCAGCATCATCAGCATCATCATTGCCATCATTATCAGTACCACCATCATCATCACCACCACCACCACCACCATCAACTTCAACACCACCACCACCACCACCACCACCCTCATCATCACCACTACAACTACCACCATCAACATCAACACCACCACCATCACCACCACCACCACCACCACCATCATCATCACCACCACAACCACCACCATCAACATCAACACCATCACCACCACCATCATCATCACCATCATCATCACCACCACAACCACCACCATCAACATCAACACCGCCATCATCACCACCACCACCACCACCACCATCATCATCACCGCCACAACCACCACTACCATCACCACCACCATCATCATCATCATCATCATCATCACCACAACCACCACCACCACTATCACCAGAAGTTTTGATTTTAATTTCACGTGCCTCAATAGGTCTTCACAAGCAAGGTTTATTGTCATTGATTATTCGATGTGTTGAAATTTCTGAGAGAATGCTGGCAGAAGCCAGAGATTCCAGAATTTTTTTATCAACTCATTTCCTCTGACGGTTCCGGTCACATCATGTTTCTGGTCACATCAACCAGCATAACTGCTTCTATTATTCAGAAGATGACCCCGAATAGGTTTGGGAAAAGCACATCAATTCATCTTCTCTCAGAAATTTGTGCATTCCATATTCATCGAGAAATGATGAATGGTGGTCGTTACCTGAATGGTGATCGGTCATCTGGCCAGATTTTTGATGCTGTCATTCAAAAGTCTTTGTGAAAGATGGAGCACCACCTCAGTATGACAAATGTGTAAGAAACTTCCTCAATCAGCACCTATGAAATCATTGGATTTTTAAAAACTCAAGCTGGGGCACTAATTTTGGCCCACCCTGTATAACTATATATATATATATGTTTAGGCGCATGGCTTCGTGGTTAGAGCATTGAACTTACGACTGTGAGGTTGTGAGTTTGATTCCTGGACCAGACTGTGTGTTGTGCTCTTGAGCAAGGCACTTTATTTCACATCACTCCAGTTCACTCAGCTGTAGAAATGAGTTGCGACGTCACTGGTGCCAAGCTGTATCGGCCTTTGCCTTTTCCTTGGATAACACTGGTGGTGTGGAAAGAGGAAGCTGGTATGCATGGGTGACTGCTGGTCTTCCATAAACAACCTTGCCCGGACTTGTGCCTCGGAAGGTAACTTTCTAGGGGCAATCCCATGGTCGTTCGTGACCAAGGGGGGTCTATATATATATATTGTTTAATGTACACAATATATAGCTCTGAGCTATTAATCATTTCATATATTGAGATGTTTTCTAGGCAGGTTTTGATAATATACCTAGTGTCTCGAAGCAGTCTTCAGACTCTTAGCACATGGCTTATACAAGTTACAAACCAGAACAAAAGACCAAAAGAAAATAATGAGCAAAAGATGAGAGGAAGATGGATGCAGAAAGTGGAAAGATGAAGGAAATTCACCATGAATAAATTAGATTGATGCTTAATGTAAGTTTTACATGGCAAATTATGAGTAGAAGTGATTTTTTTCTGTCTGCCAAATTCGCAAGTCTTTGGTCTGTCTGGTCTGGTAGTAAGAAAATGCTTTCTCAAGTGCCGTGCAGTGGGACTGAACCCAAAACCTTGTGGTTAGGAAGCAAACTTCTTAACCACACAACCATTCCTGTACTGCTTCTCTAACTTTCATAGTAACCCGTTGTATTGATATTGCGCCTAAAACTGCTGGTTCTTGGATCTGATGGTGATTTTTTTTACTTTACACTAATTAATTCTATATTATATTTAAATATAAATAAGAGAAGAGACTACTAATTGGGTCCCTCGTATGCTAAAAATAGATGTCAAATTAGCAAGGTGCTAGATGTTTATGAGTTAGACAAATGAAAAGAAATAAACATAGTTAATTAAATGCCGTTTATTTCTTTTCATTTGTCTAGCTCGTAAACATCTAGTGTCTTGCTAATTTGAGAACACATATTTCATGGTAGGATGGTTTGACGTCTATTTTTAGCATACAAGGGATCCACTTGGTGGTCTTTCCTCTTATTTATATTCAAATATAATTCGCAGTCCTCGGACGTTTTTTTTACGGATGCTGACCACTGGTTGAAATTGGTATTATTTAATAATATTAATTTCTATGTTACATTTTATTCTTTTATTCTTTTATTTGTTTCAGTCATTTGACTGCGACCATGCTGGAGCACCGCCTTTAGTTGAGCAAATCGACTTATTCTTTGTAAGCCTAATACTTATTCTAGTGGACTCTTTTGCTGAACCGCTAAGTTACAGGGATGTAAATACATAAGCATTGGTTGTCAAGCGATGTTAGGGGGGAGGAGGACAAACTCAGACACACAAGCATATACATACATATATATATATATATATATATATATAATATAATTTATTTAAAAGTAGCAGAAATATAACAAAAGCTGTTACTCAGAGTTTCACTTTCCCATTCGTCGGACAGTTTTGCTAAAATATATATATATATATATATATATATATATAATATATATATATATATATATGACAGGCTTCTTTCAGTTTCCGTCTACCAAATCCACTTACAAGGTTTTGGTTGGCCCGAGGCTTTAGTAGAAGACACTTTTTGCCCAAGGTGCCATGCAGTGGGACTGAACCCAGAACCATGTGGCTGGTAAGCAAGCTACTTACCACACAGCCACTCCTGTGCCATTGTTGGAAGATTCAACTACATTCTTTCAATTTACCTCATGAAATGGTTTCTCTAAGGATCCCCATATTGAAATTAAAAGCTAGTCTTTGGCAAATATTCATCATTAATCGTAACAGACACAATCATGAGGCTTCACAGATACCTCTCTTTGTCATCATTCTCTTTTCCTCTCTTGGTTTCTCTGTCTGTCTGTGTGTCTGTCTGTCTCTGCTCCTTCGTCTCCCCCCCCCTTGCACTCTGTCTGTCCTTGCTCCTTCGTCTCCCCACAATCTGTCTCTTGTTCAACCTTGTCTCCCTCACTTCCCCAGGGCAGGTTGTAGAGGAACTCTTCTCTGGATGCGAGTATTGGAACAATCAAAATTATTCTGATCTCGTTTTTTTTATACTGTTCCGCTGTGGAACAGTACAATACACTGGAGAGAAAGACTCCAAGCACTCGGAAAAAAAGAAAAAATAACTTTTTTCCACCAGAGATACCTGCCTTAAACAATAAACAAAACTGACATGAGCCATCCTCACCATTATCATCATCATTGTCATCATCATCATCATTGTCATCATCATCGTCATCATCATCATCATCATCATTTAATGCCCACTTTTCCATGCAACTAATTCCCTTTAGTTTCTATGAGGAAGGGGCAATACTTGTCACCTTGTCTAGGGGCTTTGAAACCAGTTGGAAGAAGAGCCTAAGTTATCCATCAACAGGGACTCTGGCTTGTGGATGCTGATAAAGAGACCAAGGGTGTGGCTGAAGTCTACTAGTCTAATGGTTGTCTGCCCTTGGACAGGTCCTGAGCATGTGGACCTTCTGCAGCACACTCTATATGAGCTAGAAGGGCCCCATACCTTACCCTGTTACCATTAAGTAAATTACTGGAACTTCGACTAACATGACTTTGGACAAATACTGGAGTGGTTTCCTGTTGGCTTTTCCAGGCAGGTGAGATTTGAACTCAGTGTAGAATGTAGTGAAGTCTTCTACTCACTTTGAAAACCCATTATTTAATTCAGGGTTGAGGTGCGAAGGAGGAGGCTGCCTTCCAGATCTGTCTGACTCTTGTTTGTATGGAAATATAAATATGAAACTGCTGCTGACTATGATGATGATGATGATAATGATGGTAATAACACTGATTAGATCAAAGGTGGTGGTGGTGGTGGTTGCTGTAATGGTGGTGATGATGCTGGTGGCTGTAGTGGCAATAGTGACTATGATGATGTTGATGGTAGTGATGAGAGCAATAATGATGGTGGCAACATTGGTAATAATGATGATGATGATGGTCATGATGTTGGTGGTGGTGATGGTGGCAGTGGTGATGGTAATGGTGACGATTATGATGATGATTGTGATGGTGGCAGTAATGATAATGATAATGATGGGGACAGTGATAATGATGATGATGGTGGTGGTGGTGGTGGCGATGATGGTGGTGGTGGTGATGATAATGGTAGTAGTGGTGGTGAATGATGATGATGGTGGTAGCGGTGGCAGGGATGACGATGGTGGTAGTGATGATGGTGATGAGGATGGTGATGTTGATGGTGGTGGTGGTGGCAGCCGTCTCCCAGGTCTCTGATTGCAGTTTCTATTTTCCAAAATAACTTTCTTGGTAGAAAAATATCTCCTTCTGTTTTCGTCAGAGAAGCAGAGTCAGTTATTGTGCCAATGGGGGAAATATTTGGTGGAAAAGAGAGAAAAAAAAATCTAACCAACAAAAAAACCCCAAAAAAACTGAACTAATTGACCTTTGCTTTATTTTGACTAAATAAGGAAATGACGTGAGTGGCATTCGTTAGGTGGTGGTGGTGGTGGGAGTGGATTAATGGAGATCTTGTTGTGTACATGGAATTAATAAGGTAGCTTGGAGCTATATAATAGTTCCTTAGTATTTATGTTGTGTCTGAGAGATGTTTGGTTCTGTGGTTCTGTGTACTCTTTGTGAGAGAGAGAGAGAGAGAGAGAGAGAGAGAGAGAGAGAGGAATAGAGAGAAAGGTAGTCACATAGAGAGACAGACGGAAAAATAGATTGGCAACTAGATAGATAGATAGGTAGTTAGACTGACAGACAGATAGGTAGATAGATAGATAGATGGAAAGACAGAGAAAAAGAGAGAGTGACAGCTATATAGATAGATAGATAGATAATAGGTAGATTGAGAGATGGAAAGAGAGAGAGAGAGAGAGAAGAGGTACCTATTTAGATAGATAACTAGAAGACAGAAATGGATAGATAGATAGGCAGACAGATAGATAAATAGACAGAGAGAGAGAGAGTGATATAGATAGATAGAATCAGAGAGAGAGAGAGAGAGAATGTGATACAGATAGATAGATAGATATATAGATAGATAAATAGATTGATAGACAGATAGAAAGATAAATTGATATATAGATAAATAAATAGATTGATAGATAGGCAGATAGATAGATAGTGTGTATGTGATAGAGAGAGTGAGTGTGAAGGAAAAAGAAAGAGAGAGAAAGACAGAAAGCAAGAGAGAGAGAGAGAGAGAGAGTGACTGCCAATCATGATGCCAGTCACTTACAGAGGGTACTGGGTGCTTCCTTCCTGATACCAGCACTTGAGTGGTCAGCCTGTAAACTCACAAAACTTCTTGACTGAGTGGAGGTGTCTTGTTGAAGCAGGAGACTTTATGCCATGTGTCAAGAGGCCAAAGTATAGATAGAAGGGAAGGTAGCAGTGTTTTGCTGTAGAGGAGACAACATGCCTACACCAGTTTGAAAAAAAAAGATAGTGGTAACAAGGTGTCAGAGTCTCTACTCTCAAGGTACAAGGGGCTAACTATAAAACTGGCACTCTGTTGGTCACAGTGATGAGCACTCCACAGACAGGCATACCCTTAATGTAGTTTTCAAGGAGATTCAGCATGATGCAGAGAGCGACAAGGTTGACCCTTTGAAATAGAGGTACTAATAATTTTTATCAGATGAGTTGACTGGAGCAACAATAAATAAGTTTCTTGCTTGAAGGGACAATGCATCACCAGGAATTGAACTTGTGACCTTATGGTCATGAGCCGCATACCCTAACCACTAAGCCATATGCTTTCCACTGGGTGGCTATAAGAGAGAATAAGAATAACTGATTGAGAAGGGTGGGCTGGTAAGGTTGCAAGATTGTGTAAGGAGTAACAGATGGGGACAGCGATGAGGCCAGAGTTGGAGACAGAGATAGGGACAGATATGGGGACAGAGTTGTGGACAGAGATGAGGACAATGGGAACAGACATGAGGACAGAGATGGGGTCAGAGTTGGGGACAGAGTTGTGGACAGAAATTGGGACAGAGTTGGGGTCAGAGTTGGGGTTGGAGTTGGGGACAGAGTTGGGGACAGAGAAGAGGACAGAATGGGGATAGACATGGGAACAGGAATGGAATGAGGAATGGGGACAGAGATAGGGACAATGATGAGGACAGAGATAAATGTAATGAAGGGTGCACAAGGGTAAGAAGGGTTCATCTTTTATTGTTTTTTTTCTCAAGAGTAATGCAATGCTAATGCTAGAAAGATTTGTGCTCTTTTCTTTCTCTGTCTTTTACTTATTTCAATCATTAGACTGTGGCCATACTGGGGCACCATCTTGAAGAATTTTTAGTTGCTTGAACTGACCCCAGTACTTGTTTTTATTTTTAAAAGCCTAGTACTTATTCTATCGGTCTCTTTTGCTGAACTGTAAAGTTATGGTGACATAAACACACCAACGCCGGTAGTCAATTGGTGGTTGGACACACACACACACGATGATCTTCCTTCAGTTTCCATCTACCACATCCACTCACAAGGCTTTGGTTAGCCTGAGACTAATGTAGAAGACACTTGCCCAAGGTGCTGTGCAGTGGGACTGAACCCAGAACCATGTAGTCAGGAAAGCAAGCTTCTTACTGCACATCTAAAATCATTTCAGTGTTCAGTATTCCTGCTATGAGACCACAACACATGAAAGCCTGCCTTGTCTACTTTATCCCTCTGTGAAAATTTCTATTCCATCTACAATGGAATATCTAAGTTGTGTTAGGTTTAGCCCAATTCTTGCTTTGCTTATTTATCTAATGGATATCTCAGCAAAGAGAAACTGAAAGCTTTGATAAAAAACACCTTAACAAAAACAATGAAAATCAATGAATGACGTACAGTATTAATCATACATTGGTTTATATATATACATATACACACACATATACACACACTGGTTTATGCTACATGCTGTTTTACATGCAGTGGTTTACAGACCAGTCTCAAGCTATGAAAGGTGGTATTATGAATTAGCTTTAACTTTTTTGCAGTCAAGGCACAAATATGGTTTTTCTCCCCTGCTTTCTAAAATGGGATGCAGCAACGTGTGTCTATGTGTGTGTGTGTGTGTGTGTGTGTGTCTGTGAATGTATGTGTATGCATGTGTGTATGCTTTTCCAGATGTTTCTATGGTATATATATATATATATTTTTTTGTGCTCTAGGCACAAGGCCCGAAATTTTTGAGGAGGGGACCAATTGATTAGATCAACCCTAGTATGCAACTGGTACATATTTATCGACCCCAAAAGGATGAAAGGCAAAGTCGACCTTGGCGGAATTTGAGCTCAGAACGTAAAGACAGATGAAATACTGCTAAGCATTTCACCCAGTGTGCTAACAATCCTGCTAGCTTACCGCCTTTATATATATATATATACATATGTGTGTGTGTGTGCTGTATGTATATATATATAACAAAAATACATAGCTGTGTGGTAAGAAGTTTGCTTTCCAACCACATGGTTCTAGGTTCTGTCCCATTTTCTGGCACCTTGGGACATAGCAACCATGTCAAACAAACACTTGAGCATCCTTGGGCCCATCATATCCTCTCCAACTGTCAAGTCCATGTCAACATAGAACATAGATGTTAAATGATGATGGTGATGATGGTGGTGGTGGCGATGATATTCTCAAATAAAATTTTCTCTTGCAGGTATTTCTTGTTAGCTGATGGTGCTAATCTAAGCATACTTTCTTATGACGGGAGAGTACTAAGTCCCATAAAATTTCCTGGACTCAAATCGGAGTTATTGACCCAAGTCACTGTATCACTTAGTAATGACACACTCGCTGTCCGATCAAAGAATGATGAAAAAGGTAAGGATCAATTCTCATTTGTTTGTTTAAAAAAAACAAAAGAAAAAACAGAACAAAACATTTTGTTTTAATAATTGGTTTGTTGTTTCAACTATAAAGTTAGTTAAATGGGTGACTATTGATTCATCCTGCCTCTTAACCCTCTTGATACCAACCCGGCTAAAACTGCCTCTGGTTCTGTTGTACAAATGTCTTATTACCATAAGTTTTGAATTAAAATCTTCCACCAAACCTTAGTCACAATTTATGTTCCAAACACTAGCTTAATGATAAGCAGGTTATTTTACTAAATTCTTGGTTATATTTAAAATTAATTGAAAGAAATACAGAGCATCTCAACAGAAATACGGTAACAGAACGGTTAAAATATATAATAGAGAAACAATTCTTAACCTTTTCAATACCAACCTGGCTGAAACCAGCTCTGGTTCTGTAGTACAAATGTCTTGTTTTCTTAAGTTTTGAATAAAAATCTTCCACCAAACCTTAGTTACAATTTATAATCCTATCACTAGCTTAATGATAACCAAGTTATTTTACTAAATTCTTTGTTATATTTAAAATTAATCGAAAGAAACACAGAACATCTCAAAAGAAATACAGTAATGAAAGGTTTAATATCAGAGGGTCAATTAAGGCAGTGAGGTGGCTGGATTGTTAGTAAATTGGACAAAATGCTTAGTGGCATTACGTGCCTTTAGGTTTGGTTTCAAATTCTGCTTAAGTTAACTTTGTCTTTCATCCTTTCAGGGTCAATAAAATAAGTACCATTTGAACACTTGGGTCAATGTAATCAACTTACCCACTCCCTCAAATTTGCTGGCCTTGTGCCAAAATTCGAAAGCAGTATAATAGGATCAGTTGTTTGACTTTCTGTGTCCAAAGTTAAGGTATCAATGATAGCATTATTGACATTTCCTGAGATAATCTGATATATGTTCCCTATTACTGATGGACAAATAATGCCGACCAGTGGTTCACAGTTGGATCTATATGACTTCTGGGGATTCTGTGTAATATTTTGGGGTGTTCGTGCAAGCAAAGTAGTAAATTGAAGATCCTCATTAGTATTTTAAGGGTTTTAATTTTGCTTCAGATGTCATCATGATCATCATCATCGTTTAACGTCTGCTTTCTATGCTAGCATGGGTTGGACGATTTGACTGAGGACTGGTGAACAAGACGGCTGCACTAGGCTCCAATCTTGATCTGGCAGAGTTTCTACAGCTGGATGCCCTTCCTAATGCCAACCACTCCGAGAGTGTAATGGGTGCTTTTACGCGCCAATGGCACGAAGGTCAGTTAGACAGTACTGGCAACAGCCACGCTCAAATGGTGATGACCTTGCTTGAATGTTTTTCATGTGCTACTGGCACAAGTGCCAGTAAGGTGACGCTGGTAACGATCACACTCGGATGGTGCTTTTTACATGCCACTAGCCAGAAGCCAGTTAGCTGCTCTGGCAATGATCATGCTTGGATGGTGCTCTTTGCAAAAGACAGCTAGGTTTCTTTCTCTAATACTCTATGTAGTTCACCACATTTCCAGTCATTGAAACCTGTTCTCTCAGACAGCGCTATTGCTAATGTATGCAAACAAAAGTGTTAAAAACAAAAGAGGAACTTTTGAAATAAGTATCTATGAAACTAGTTATTAAACATTGAATGACTCTGGGGGTCCACCAGAATAAAATACCAACCAAAGGGGTCCATAGTTAAAAAAATAGATGGCTGAGAACCAGATATAGACATCAATATGACACACTTAATGTGTGTGCATTGTTAAATGCTGTGAAGCTGCAGTATTTATCTGAGGTAGGCCCCTTTAAAGACAGCTGTGTCTAAAAACACAGTATACTTCAAGCTAGATGCAATAAATTGCCCCAGAAGTAAAATAGAGTGATAATAAATGTACCATTTGCCGATCTGTTATAACATCAACAAGTTCCAAGTGGCTATGAATGACAGCTCAGTATCAATAGCTGATGACACACAATGACGTAGAAATGCATATCCTATGGTCCAGTTTTGTCATTCATTACCCAATGAGGTGTTTACCACACATAGTGCTTATAAGAATTTTTCTCATGAGATAATTTCTGCAGCATATGTCCTTCCATGTCTGATTGTATGCAAATATGATAAACATGATTGTACACTCCTATGTAGGATACATGAATTTTACGTGGGTGCCATGACTCATCTGTAATGCAAGGAAAATGAATATCACAGTATATATGTAGATATGATATATATAGCATGATACATGGTACATATGTGCATACCATTGGCAGAACTGCTGCACCCTTTAGTCAACCATTTATGTCAGTATTAAATAGTGCTTTTTACATGGCACAAGCATAGGCGAGGTCAGTTTTGGCAAGGTTTTTACAGAAGGGCATCCAACTGTGAAAACCTTGCCAAAACTGACCTCGCCTGTGCTTGTGCCATGTGAAAAGCACTACTAACCTCACCTGTACTTGTGCCACGTAAAAAGCACTGCTGCTCACTTCACCTGTGCATGTGCCACATAAAAAGCACCATTCACCTCACTTGTGCTTGTGCCACGTTAAAAGCATCAAGTCCACTCTACGGGGTAGTTGGTGTTAGGAAGGGCATCCAGCTGTAAAAACCTTACCAAAACAGTCACAGACGTCTGGTGCAGGATTCTGTCTGGCCAGCTCTTGTGAAACCATCCCACCCATGCTAACATGAAAGGTGGTTGTTAAACAATGGAAAACGATGATGATGGTGGTTGCTGCCATATGCATCTCATAATGTGGGAAGATGTAATTGTAAGTCTAATACAAAATATAGAATAGGGGACTCCTGGTGGTTTGCTGTGCTTGAGAAGACATGTCGAAATTAAGTAAAAGTGTGGTTGTCCTTGCATACAAGCATGTCCTCTGCTGAGCATTCCTAATCTTGCAGGTTTATGGGCATCGAGCTGTAAAAACTATGCCAAAATAGACATGGGGCCTTGACAGCTCTGCAGCTGATCAGCTCCTGTCAGGACTGTCCAACCCATGCCAGCATGGAAAACGAATGTTAAGTGATGGTGATGATGACGATGGTGAAGGCGGCAAGCTGGCAGAAATGTTAGCACGCCGGGCGAAATACTTAGCGGTGTTTCATCTGCTGCTACGTTCTGAATTCAAATTCCGCCAAGGTCGACTTTGCCTTTCATCCTTTCGTAGTCGATAAAATAAGTACCAGTTACGCACTGGGGTCGATATAATCGACTTAATCCATGTGTCTTTCCTTGTTTGTCCTCTCTGTGTTTAGCCCCTTGTGGGTAGTAACGAAATAGATGATGATGATGGTGGACTATGGCTGTTATGTGAAAATAATACAGGTTAATATCATGGTATGTATGTCTGTTTTAGAGGGGTACTTTGGCCTGTCTATGAACCAACAAATATATATGTTAGTATGTATGTGTATAAGATGAGTAGCTGTTCCGTACTGCTGTTGTGTTGCTGTAATTTTTGTCTTTAAACCTTTAGCATTCAGATCACCCTGTCAAATGGAAGCCCTATTTATTCTCATTGCTATGAATTAATCGTTCTTTATCTTATAGCTTCATGATTTCAATGATGTTATTGTTTATTTCTGGCATGGCATTGTAGGTCAGGTGTGACAGGTTGGATCAGGCTGGTATGAACATAAAACAGGTAGAATATTTTGGCCGGATGTGACTAGTTTGAATACCAAAGGGTTAAATCAGATATTAAGGTGGGAGTTGAGACGTAATGTTTGTATAAATTGTTAAGATGTTTTCATTTTCACCATCGACAGTGACACGGCTATCTACTTTGGAAAAACAAACAAACAAAGCAAACAAACAAACATAAAACAAAACTAAATATGATGAGATGTCATTGACTCCGGATGTGTGGGATAAATTCAAAGATATCTTTGATGTCATCAACAAATATAAGAAAAATTTGCGATAGATTTCTAGTGTCATGAATTCCATTCAAAAAATAGAAAACTACCACCATTGAAAACCAAATACAATTTACAGTAATTCGTTAAATGTACTTTCATTAGATATCTTAATTCACTTCTAATTGTTGTTTTTACTTTCTATGGTTCTATTGAAAGGAGAAAGATAATTTGGTGTTTACTGTTTATTCTCATTTGATAAATTCTTATCAGTGATATTTATACCACACCGGTAAAAATGAATGCCTAGAATCTAATTAATTATTTTAACGACTTGTGTGTTTTGTTTCCTTGAATTTTGTTTTCTTTAGTAAGTGGTTGGGTTTTTGTAATTTAGTGTAGTTTTGATAAGGGTTTTCAGAGTTAGGAGCTCGCTTGCTTTCTTACTTACTAGTAATATATATATATATATATATATATATATATATATATATATATACACACACACATATACACATACATACATACACTCTCATATGTATATGCACACACACATGTATATACATATACTCACATATATATATGCACGCACACATACACACACATATATACATGTATATATACCTACATATATATGTGAGTGTTTGTGTATCTATGTGTGTATGTGTATGCACATATACATATATAAATGTGTGTGTTTGTATATATATATACATCTACATACATGTGTATATGTGTATACACACACACATATATGTATATGTGAATATGTGTTCCTGTGTTTAATATATATATATTGTGTGTGTGTGTGTGTGTGTGTATATATATATATATATATATTTACAAGTGTGTGTGAATGAGTATGTATGTATGTATGTATGCACGGTTTCTAAACTGTCATATGTCTGGAGTGGCTCACAGATAAACTGGCAAAATTTATGTTGGAAACTGCAAAGACTTAATCTTAAGTCATGTGATTCTAGGTGCAGGAAATAACTGATTACCTGAAGCTGTATATGTTTAGGGTTACCGAGTGCCAAGAGGAGGGGTTTTCTGTGGATTTGATTGATAGCTGTTACTTCCGTTGGGTTTAAATCAAACAATCTTTTGGATAAACTTTAATCAGATTCATAAATCAGTCCTGCTGTACTCAATGAAATTTCTAAGGAACTGGTCGTTAGGAGTTTGAAAATTGTAAGAGGAAAAATATTCTGTGATGCTAAGTGAGCTCCCATGAGGGGTGGTTTTGTGATGGGTAAGATGTTAACTTGTGAGATTACGCTGGGCTTTTGTTTGTTTTAGGCGCACTAGAAAGGAATTTATGCGGTCTTGTTCTTACTTGAACTAAACAGGATATGCGTGTAGTTCTATTGGTTAATCGCAAACTTTCTAAGAGCATTAACTGTTTTGTTGCCATATTTCCATTAAAATACGCTGTCTTTGTTTCATTTAATTCTGAAATTAACGGAGAATTTTGTAAAATAATTTTGCTGTTATTAAGCTGGTGACTGGAACATAAATTAACCCATTGCTTGCCATGAGCCCCATTTGGGGATCTGTTAAAAACAGTCTTACTGCTGGTTGTTTAAAGTGAATTGCTTATGTGAATTGTATTTGCAGAGGTGTGTTTAACAATATTTAGTAGTTAAAAGTGTGTCATTATTAGCTCTGGCTAATTCTAAAGGACATTTTATGGCATAAATCGCAAGTTTTGAGCTACAAAGATATCGACTGTTTTGAAGACTTTTTTTTTCTATTTCCCATCTATATCATTGATTGATATTTCATACACATTCGCATTTTATACTATAGATTTTAAAAAAAGCTAAAATGTTTATTATTGCAATTGAATGGAAAATGATAAATATGCTGTTTTTCACCAATTCCCATTTGGGACTTTTTGAAAAATTTATTATAATTTCCAAAATAATTTACGTGAAGAAAATTTGGATCGTTTCCTTTGAACCCTAAAGCTAAAACCAGTACAAACGCATGAACAATGTCATAAATAACAGTGACAAACGGAAAATATGCCAACGATAGTTGTTGACAAACAAGGGCAGTGATTTTATTCAGCTGAATACACGTCATTGATTGGTTAAAATTACCGAAATATGACCACTTTAACACAAAATAACTTTGAAAATACAAACTGTTCTCAACAACACTAAGTGTAAAAGATGTTTAATATGACACATTCTACCAGTGTCCGAAGTTTGAAAGTGTTTAGTTACAGAAAATTAATTTCTCGATCTGCCGTTGAAAGGGAAAAGATCTGAAAATTTAAATACCTTATATTATTTAAACTCTTAAGAGACCTGGCAAAGCAAAAAAAAATATGAATAAAAACATTTAGTAGTTAATGGGTTAAGACAAAAGCTTTAATGGTAGATTTTAATTAAGATCACTTCAGTTTTAAAACAGGAAGCTTGTATTATAAAACTGGGGGACAGTCTCAAATGAGTTTCAGAACATATAAAGTAATATAATCTTTCTACTGTAGGCTCAGGGCCTGAAATTTTGGGGGAGGGGTGTAGTCAATTACATTGATCCCAGTGCTTTACTGGTACTTAATTTATCGACCCCTAAAGGATAAAATGCAAAGTCGACCTCAGCAGAATTTGAACTCAGAACTTAACGACAGGTGAAATACGGCTTAGCATTTTGCCTAGTGTGCTAACAATTCTGCACACCAATGTTCAAAGGTCGTGCTTCATCACCTCATCCCATGTCTTCCTGGGTCTACCTCTTCCACAGGTTCCCTCAACTGATAGGGTGTGGCACTTTTTCACACAGCTATCCTCATCCATTCTTGCCACATGACCATACCAGCGCAGTCATCTCTCTAGCACATCACACCTGATGCTTCTTAGGTCCAACTTTTCTCTCAAGGTACTTACACTCTGTCTAGTATGCACACTGACATTACACATCCAGTGTAGCATACTGGCTCCATTCCTTGTGAGCTTACACATGTCCTCAGCAGTCACGGCCCATGTTTCACTGCCATGTAGCATGGTTGTTTGTACACATGCCTCATACAGTCTACTTTTTACTCTGAGTGAGAGGCCCTTTGTCACCAGCAGAGGTAAGAGCTCTCTGAACTTTGTCAAAGGCTATTCTTATTCTAGCAGCTACACTTTCAGCGCAACTCTCCCCTGCTAGTGACTTGGTCACCCAGGTAACGGAAGGTATCAACTGCTTCTAATTTTTCTCCCTGGAAATTGGCGGAAGTTGTTCTCTGCACATTTTCAGTGTTTATAGTTCCTGAGCATCTGTTACGTGTGGCGTGAGGCTGTTTGATAAGAGGAGGACTGAGGACTTGCTGGGTTGGAGGAATCAGTGGAACGGTTTGCAAGGGTGAATGGATGTGGTGGTAAAGGGCATGTTTTGAGGAGGGATGAGGGGCATGTTCTGAAGAAGGTGTTAGAGTTTGAGGTAAATGGACAGCAAAAGTGAGGTAGATTGAAGAAAATATGGACGGGACAGGTGGAGGAGGAAAACTGGGCAAGATGGTGAGATGGTATGAGGGTGGTTGCTATGGCATTGAGGTAGATCTGGCCACCCCCGTTAACGAGGACAAAACCCGGATTTTAAATGATGGATGATGATGATATATGTATATACAGGGTGCAGTGAATATACTGTTGTCTAAATTACACAAAAATTCAAACAACACTGACATCTCATTTTTATAGATATATTTACCAAAATTGCATAAAAATGTCTTGAAATACTAAAGAGTAAATTTGTTCAATAAATACACTATTGGCTTCAACCACAGCCTCCAGAAGACTTCCGAATCTCCTGCAACTCTTCTGGACAGTCTCCTTGTTTAAGTTGGTGAATGCTGCCATAATCTATGCCTTCAATTCATCTTTGGTGTTACAAGGAGTTTTGTTGATCTTTCACTCAACTGTGCCCCACACATAATAATCAAGAGGGTTACAGTCTGGGGAGTTAGGTGGCCAGATGTTACGTACCGGTGGCACGTAAAAACCAACTGATTGTGGCCGTTGCCAGCC
>NC_043015.1:51124031-51126531 GCF_006345805.1 Octopus sinensis
TTGGGAAATAATGGCCAAATATGAAGAGGGCCATCAGGAATCTTTCCTCTAAAATAAATCCAAACATCGATAGCTTAAATGACCTGATTTATTTAGAAGCCAGAAGAGATCAATGGAAATTAGGTTTGGACCCTAATGGAACGAGGCACCCCCACACACCATACACACACATGCACACACACATACACACATCACTCCTCACACACACACACGCACACACACATACATACACACACACTCACACACACACACTCATACACACACACTCACACACACACACACATACACACACTCATACACACACACACTCAAACACACACACACACACACACACACACACACACACACAGAGTAAAGAATAAAATAGAAAAAGAAAAAGGAAAGGAAGTGTATAATTCAAGATTGATGAAAAGAGAGGTCTTTTTATTATTCAGTTTAATATTATGAGAGAGGAAGAGAGAAAGGTAGATAGATAGAGAGAGAGAGAGAGAAAGAGAGAGAGAGAATATGTAATATGTAATTAGCTGTAATTATATTTTTGGTAACACTTAAACCTAACATTAAACTAACTCTCCAACATTTAAACTGGCCATATTTGGATGAGATATTTTGCCTGTTTTCCGTTCAAACCGGCCAGATCTGGCCTCTTGTACCTAACCTATAATATCAAATTAAAAATGTCTCTGTATATATATATATGTGTGTGTGTGTGTGTAATTAGCCTGTCCACCAAATCAATGGGATGGTATAATCCAAAAAAGCTCCAACTGTGTGAGGAAGAGGTTCGAGACCAGCAGTATATAACCATGTCCAACAGTCTGGCTGACATAGTGATATGTGTGTGTGTGTGTGTGTGTGAGTGTATCTATCTATCTCTCCGTCCGTCTGTCTGTCTATCTATCTGTCTGTGTGTCTATCTCTCTGTTTCTCTCTCTCTATCCTATATCCATCCATCCATCCCTCTATCCGTTCATCCGTCCGTCTGTCCGTCCGTCTGTCCGTCCATCCGTCCGTCCGTCTGTCTGTCTGCCTGTCTATCTATCTATAGCTTTGTTTCTCTCTGTCTCTCTTTCTATCTATCCATCCATCCACCCTTCCATCCATCTGTCCCTCTGTCCGTCCATCCATCCGTCTGTCTGTCTACCTACCTCCCTGTTTCTCACTCTCTCTTTCTCTCTCTCTCCATCCATCCATCCATTCGTCTGTCTGTCTATAAGATAACAAAGGCAGCTACAAGCAATATAAAACCAAAAACAAAAGAATCACTTGTCATTAATTGTGACTGAGGGTGCCAGGTAACACCTATATTGCTAGAAATAAGAGTTAAAATCTCTTAGAACCACAAGAAAGCACATTTTCATATACTGACAGGGGAGATAACCATCTCGTGAATCATATATGTATATGACTGAGGTCTGGCGAAGCAGATGGCTGCACCCGACTCCAGTCTGATCTGGCAGAGTTTCTACAGCTGGATGCCCTTTCTAACGCCAAACACTCCAAGAGTGTAGTGGGAGTTTTTATGTGCCACCGGCATGAGGGCCAGTCAGGTGGTACTGGCAACGGCCACACTCAAATGGTGCTTTTTATGTACCACCTGCATAGGAGCCAGTCCAGCAGCACTAGCAATGACTTTGCTCGAATTTTTTTCCACGTGCCACCAGCACAAGTGCCAGTAAAGCAATGCAGGTAACGATCACACCCGAATCGTACTTTTTATGTGCCACTGGCATGGCAGCCAGTTTGTTTCTCTGGTAATGATCATGCTCGGATGGTACTCTTAGTGCTCCACTAGCACGGATGCCAGTCATCGAATTTGATTTCAATGTCACTTGCCTAAGCAGGTCTTTGCAAGCAGAGTTTAGTAGCAAAAAGTGACCGATAGAATAAGTACTAGGCTTACAAAGAATAAGTCCTGGGGTTGATTTACTCGACTAAAGGCGGTGCTCCAGCATGGCCACAGTCAAATGACTGAAACAAATAAAAGAATAAAAGAATAATACATTACAGCAGATTAATCAGAAAGTAAATAAAGATAACAATGGAAGAGAAACCGAGAAAAATAGAGGTGGCACTAGCAAAATCAATCAATACAGAGATCAATGGAATTACTTTCTCCCCACTCATGCTGGGAAATAATGGCCAAATAGAATGAAGACCACCAGGAAATTCCTTCCTCTGAAATAAATCCAAACATCAATAACTTAAATGACCTGATTTATTCAGTAGCCAGAAGAGAATCAAAGGAAATTAGGTTTGGACGCTAATGGAATAAGGGATGCCACCAACAGATATGAGCCCCAAAGAATTTTTTACAAATTGGATGAAAATATGTTGTTATTCTCAATTGGTATATTTGGACCTCTTCAATTATATTGGTGTTTAGTATTGACCATTCTTTAACCCTTTCAATATCAACCTGGCTGAAACCAGTTCTGGCTCTGTAGTACAAATGTCTTGTTTTCATAAGTTTTGAATTAAAATCTTCCACCAAACCTTA
>NC_043015.1:51131531-51144031 GCF_006345805.1 Octopus sinensis
ATTTTACAGGGCAGGGATACATGCTCTCATTCGAAGGTGGAACATTGCTATTGAGAGAAACAGTGACTATGTTGAGAAGTAGGGATGTGATCCACAGAGTACCAGCTTCATTTTGATGTATGATACATGTTCCTGTGTTGGTAATTATACCTGTCCTAAACAAAATGGCATTACTTTTTGACTCACCCTCGTATATACACACACATATATATATATAGGGAGAATTTACAAAAAAAACAACAAAAGACGAAGACAGGTGGTGTACAAAACAAACAGATGTATTAGTATAACGCTCAGGAATAGAAAAAGTCTTTTACATTTCGAGCCTACGCTATGTGTGTTTATAGTTTTGTTTATGCATAAATGTATGGGTGAATGAATTCTTCAGAAATTATTTGAAGACACAGATCTGCCAGAGACCTAGACGTGGGTGAGTCGGGGTGGAGTTGGGGTGGGCATTGTAATTATGATCATGTTTTAGCAACATCCATAAAGCACAATTTACATATTTTAACATTTCTAAGTTCTGCTTGACTGGTGCGATGTTTCTTTTTATTTGCTCTTTTCTGATCGGATGCGGAAATATTGATGGTGATAACGTCATGGGGATACAATTTCATCTTCATATTTTGAATTATATTTTCTCTGTCGTCATCGTCGTCGTCGTCATTGTCATTGTGCAAATCATCAGCACCGTAATTGTTGTCGCCATCATCATCATCACTATCATAATCGTCGTCATCAACATCATTGTCATCACAACCATCATTGACATCACCAGCATTATCATCATCACCATCATCGCCGCTGTCACCAGAATCATCATTGTCATCATCATTATCATTGTCATCATCATCACACCATCATCATAACCACCACCATCACCACCACGATTGCCACTGCCAGCATCATCATTATTGTCAACCTCATCATCACCACCACCATCACCACTATCATCATTGACGTTGCCGTCATCATCATAACCACCACCACCACCACTGACACTACCAGCATCATTATCATTGTCATCCTCATCACGACGACCATCACCATCACCACTATTACCATTGACGTTGTCATCATCATCATAACCACCACCATCATCATCATCGCCACTATTGTTCCCATCATCATCATCATCATCATTCCCATAATGTTTGTTATTCTATGCCGCCATGATTTACAAGATCGGAACTATGGTAAATTCCCTCTCATCTTAATCTGTTGTCTTCTCACCTGTCAGGTCTTCTACACTTTGTGATCTGACTTTGTCACTTCTTCTTTCTTGGCGCCAAATACAGAGGAATGGTACAGTCTTGACCAGCAGTTTACATTTTTGTTCCTTCTTTGATCCGTATTCCTCTGTCACATTAAGTCTCCAATGTCTTAGGGAAAGTCATATAATATCACGTTCTTGAAATTTCCTCCTGTCTGAAATTCTGTAAACAAGAATCATGTTGGTGGATACCGGTAATTAATGGAGACATTTGATAGCAGACAATATTTGGATGCTGAATGGAGAGGAGATGAATGGGAAAATAAAGTGTGAGCCAAAGTGAGTAAGTGAGAAAAAAAGATTATAATAAAAAATAATCATTTCTAATCTAGGTACAAGGCTCGAAGTGTTGGGGGTGAGGGCCAGTCAATTTGATCTACCCCAGTACACAACTGGTACTTAATTTATTAACCCTGAAAGAGATGAAAGGCAAAGTTGACCTCGGTGTAATTTGAACCCAGAATATAAAGACAGACGAAATACTGCTAGGCATTTTGCCCAATGTGCCTTTAAATAATCTTTTCTACACTAGGCACCAGGACCAACATTAGATCCACCCCAGTACGCAACTGGTACTTAATTTATTGACCCCGAAAGGGATGAAAGGCAAAGTCGGAATTTGAACTCAGAACATAAAGACAGACGAAATACCACAAAGCATTTCACCCGGTGTGCTAACGATTCTGCCAGCTGTCCTTGTTTGTTTCCTGTATGTTTTTTCCCCCTGTGGGCAATAAAGAAATAGATATTTATCATTCATGCGATCACATGACCAACCAGGCTATCAGATGTTGTTACACATCACTGGTCACAATATGCTTTTTGCATTGTTTTAGCTTTCAAATGACCCCCCCCCCCCCGCCTGCTGGCTAGATGAGCAGGCCACCATTTACAGGTTTTCTTGAGTGGACAGCCAGGCCAGCTTTGCTCCATACCACAAAACCACAATGAGATGTAAGGTTTTCATTTAGAGGAGCGGTGATTTGCCAGATTGCTGTTATGCATGTATGAAGTTGGTTCCAATGTTGGAGCCAACTTTGATCAAATCTTTATATATATTATTGGCAGTGACTTCAAGTAAGGCATTGTCATCTGTCTTACAATCGCTTAACTGGCCGAAACTTTGAAGTCCCTGTCAACAACATTCTAGTTTAAGAATAATAAATTTATACTCTACAAAAGTATAGAGTAACCCATCAGATTAATGTAAAATTGTTTTTGTTATAACTGAACATAAAACAAACAGGAATATATCTTTATATACTTACGTAAAATTTAGGACATGTGAGAAAAAAAATGCATTTGAAGATTGCTATTATGCTTTCCACATTTACACTTTTGTTTCTTTATCTGTACATTAAACACAGAAGAATCTTCCTATTTATTCTTCCTGGTTTTGACTTGATAGTTGTGTGTTCAGGACAAGAAATTTGGCGCCAATGGATCCAGTTCATAAATCCGTCTGCAATTCCACTCTTTGATCATGGAAGAATAAGTCTGAGATCTTTGTTTCTGCAATAACCTCGTGGAAAAAAACAAAAGCTCCGAATAAAGTTTGATGCCAAGAATTTTGGAGCAGACAGATCCAGTTCATAAATCCGTCTGCAATTCCACGGTCTTTGATCATGAAAGAATATGTCTGAGATCTTTGTTTCTGCGATAACCTTGTGGAAAACATAAGCTCCAAATAAAGTTCAATGCAATTCTTTACCTTCGCACACAACAAAGCTCTGATTATTTTGGTTTCACTTCAGTTGCTGGTTTTTTTAATCTGTCTCGCAGATCAGAGAAATTTTGTAATTAATGTAGTTGCATTTATTTATTTATTTATTTATTCATTTACCCCACCCCCTTCATTCTAGCTTCCCATCAATCCATCTATTTATTTATTCAGCTCTATCATCATCATAACCATCATCATCATTCTCGTTGCCAATGTCATTGTCTTAGAGATTGTCGTTGTCAACAGCACTTTTGAATTGATTAGCACAAAAGGTAAACAAAAGTTGAAACAATGTAACACTGTCACCATACAGCAAATAAAACTGTTTTTGCCTATGGTTTTCCTTACTTCCACCTGCTATTTACTCACTTGATCAATACCCAAGACACTTTCTATTTACAAAATTCCTAAGCAGCTGAGAAAGACAAAACAATAAATAGAGGCAGAATATGACTTTCAATATACTTGTAATATTTTAAAGCAGGTTGTTTGTATTGTAATATATATAATATATTATATATGTATATATATGTATATATATGTATATGTATAATAATGTGTGTGTGTGTGTGTAGTGTGTGTGTATATATGTATATATATCTGTGTGTGTTTATGTGTATATATATGTGTGTGTATGTGTGTGTGTATGTGTATATATATATGTGTGTGTGTGTATGTGTGTGTTTGTGGTGTGTATGGTATATGTGATATGTATGTAATTCTACTATGTGTTCTACGTATGTATATTTGTATTAATATGATATATGTAATACTATATAACTTATATAAGACTATATGTCCTTACATGTATATATATGTGTATATATTTATCTAAGTACATATGTGTATAAATATATGCATATTATGTGGTATATATATATATATATATATATATATATATATACATACATGTATGTATATATGTGTGTGTGTGTGTGTGTGTGTGTATATATGTATAAATATCTGTGTGGTGTATGTGTATATATATGTGTGTGGTGTGGTGTGTGTATGTGTATATATGTGTGTGTGTGTGTGTTGTGTGTGTGTGTGTATGTGTATATATATGTATGTATATCTATGTGTCTACGTATGTATATGTGTATATATGTATATATGATACGTATAAATGTATATGTATATATGTACTTACATGTATATATATGTGTGTATATATTTATATAAGTACATATGTGTATATATATATATGCATATGTATGTGTATATATATATATATATATATATATATATATATATATACATACTGTATGTATATATGTGTGTGTGTTTGTATATATGTACGTATGCATGTATTGATATACTCCACTAGAAGCGTGGTTCTTTTGAAGGAATCAATAGAAAGTGTTATTTCGACAGAATAAAGAAATACACAGCTTCCAACATAAACAAGCATTTCTTCACAAAGAGGTAAACTGCTGCGCTTACTTAATGAATGTTCTGTTATTCTTTAGGTCAGAAGATAAATATTGTTATTCCAGATTTTGCTTTTCTTTTCCTCCCCACCACATCTATTCTATTATCAAACAAGAAACCTGATGGCTCAGCTAACTCTGCTTTCTGAAATGTTTGTTTTTGAGGTACTCATTTAAAAAACAACAATCTAGGCAGAGAATTCATTTACTGTTTCTTCTGTTATTTGTTTGTTAATTTCTAAAGCATTTTATTTCAAAGATGCAAAGTCTGCATTTCAAGAACTCAAAGTTCACGTCAGAAAGTTGCTCAATCAAAAGTGTGTCTTTCTAAAATAGGCCAAATTAAAAAATTTATTGTCATTTGGAAGTCTTCTTTTAGCAAGTGATTTTTTTCCCCATTTTTTTTTTTTCGTTAACCTTTTGCTACTCAAACCGACCATATCTGGCACTGGAGGCACATGGCCTAGTGGTTAGAGCAGCGGACTCGCGGACGAGGGATCGCGGGTTCGAATCTCAGACCAGTCAATGTGTATGTTTATGAGCGAAACACCTAAGCTCCATGCGGCTCCGGCAGAAGGTAATGGCAAACTTCTGCTGACTCTTTTGCCACAACTTTCTCTCTCTTTTCTTCTGCAACGGACCGGCGTCCCATCCAGGTGGGGAACCTATACGCCAAGAAACTGGGAAACCGGCCCTTATGAGCCAGGCATGGTTCGAGAAGGAACAAACAACAACAATATCTGGCACTAATAGTTTACCTGTTTAATTTTCAAACTGACCAGATCCAGCCTCTCACACCTACCCTACAATGTCATTCTAAAAATAAACAATCACATCATTAAAATATCAAAGCTATGAGATAATGCAGGCTTGATTCAAAACAAGGTGAATAAATTAGCATTAAATTTGATGCAGCATGGAATTTTGTCAGTGAACAGGTTGAGGTCTCAAAGTGACAAAAATATTTTGGCAAATTAAACTTAAATGTTGAAGTGAATCTAATGGATTCACTTTAACATTTAAAACAATTCCACGCTGCAATTGTTTTCATTCCAGCATGTGATCTCAGATCAGTTCACTTGCTATGCAAGTACATATCTGTAAATTTGACTGAGTTTGTTGAAAAATGTATATTAGTGACAGGCGCTGGTGTCACAATTAGCCAACGAGCTTCTTAATTAATTCGACTGAATAATCTGAATACTAAAAGGTTACTCTTTTACTTGTTTCAATCATTTGACTGCGGCCATGCTGGAGCACTGCCTTTAGTTGAAGAAATCGACCCCAAGACTTATTCTTTGTAAGCCTAGTACTTATTCTATTGGTCTCTTTTGCTGAACCGCTAAGTGATGGAGACATAAACACACCAGCATTGGTTGTCAAGCGATGTTGGTGGACAAACACAGACACACAAACATACACACATACACACACACACACACGTATATATATGTATATATATATATATGATGGGCTTCTTTCAGTTTCCGTCTACCAAATCCACTCACAAGGCTTTGGTCAGCCCGAGGCTATAGTAGAAGACACTTGCCCAAGATGCCATGCAGTGGGACTGAACCCGGAACCATGTGGTTGGTAAGCAAGCTATTTACCACACAGCCACTCATAAAGAAAAAATTATTAAATAGTGCAATACAGTAGTATTGGTTCCCAGGTTAAAGTATATATATATACAGTGAAGCTTTACTATAGCATTGTATATTATCAAACGGTATTTCCAGTAAATATTGGTGCATTGTTGTACTGCTAACTTATATTTATACTTTAACCTTATGGTGCTTTGTTTTACTGGGAAGCAATACTACTGTATAGCACTATTTAATAATATTTTCTTTGGAAACTTTTTCACCGTTCTCGGTCTGTTAATGGCCAAGTGCTCAGATGAGTATACACTGGCATTGATGGAGCGACATTTGAAATTTTGTCTAGGTGAATCTAGCTGAAGAGAACCAATCAAATTTACATTAACAAGCATAATTTGGGAAGATCGAAACCTAAGTCCTAGATTATCCACCTCTGGATTCTTACATTTGTTTAATGTTCTTCCTACAGAGATGATGAAATTTTTTATGTTTGTCGCCCATAAACATTTTTGCTAGTATATGTATATATACAGTGAGGCTTTACTATAGTATAGTATATTATTGACTGCTATTTCCAGTAAATATTGATGCATTGTTGTACCACTATCTTATATATATATATATATATATATATATGTCACTGAAATTTTTTCCTTGCATAAAAGTTTCATAAGCCTATGCTCTGCTAAAAAGTATGTGTGAATTTATGTGTATGCATGTATGTATATTGATGTATGCTTGTATATATGTAGATATATGTATATATATGTGTGTGTATATATATATATATATATATATATGTATGTATGTTTATGTATGTATATGTTTATATGTGTATATATATGTAATGTATGTATATATATGTGTGTGTATATATATATATATATATATATATATGTATGTATGTTTATGTATATATATGTTTATATGTGTATATATATGTAATGTCTGTATATATATATATTATATATATATATTATATATGTATGTGTGTGTGTGTGTATACACACTCAGTCACACCCACTCACATACATCAAATACATGTAGACCAGCTTCAAAGCTTTGACCCACCCTGTGGCTGCAGTTGATTGGCTGAAGCTTCTGAAATAATGTGTATTTGTTTTTATTTTTTTTATTGTGTGTGTGTGTTTATATATGTCTATATATATATATATATATATATATATATATATATATACACACACACCAACACCTTTGTATATACATGTTTATTCCATGAACTTGCAAAACACATACCTTGTGTGTGTGTGTATATATATATATATATATGTATGTATGTATAGTCTGGAAGAGGGGATGTTAAAATGATTATGATGTTTTGTCCATGTGTATCTCCTTGTAGACATACCTTGTAATACTTTTATTCCTGGTCTTGCATCCTATTTTGTTTTCTTTGTTTTTTTTCCACTCCATCCCTAATAAACCATGGTACTTTACCTGCGAAATATTTCTACAGCGAAAACCCTCTGAGATTAAATCTGTCCTGATATCATTTCATTGCCGAAACTCCACTCAAGCACTACCTGAAGCTCTGCTCTTCATTCATGATAAATGAGTGCAAGAACTATAATCAATTAAGCTAATGTCTGTCCACAGTTGGAGCATGGTTCCACAGCACCATATCAAAGCTACATTAGCTATGAAGTTAGATTCTTCAAGCATCATATAAAAGAGACGAGTCTCATCTCAGAAATGGACCAATATGATTTTGGATACTTTTAGATAAATCATTTGGATAGGTGGTGGTTTTTTTTTGGGTATTGTTGATATTATTTTATTAGTTTTCTTTTTTTTTTTTTTTTGTTGTTGATTGTTTTTTTATTTTCTGTATTTGAGTCTGATTGAAGACACATTTTTTTTTTGTTCCGGTTCCTACTGGTTGCATCAATATTTCAGTTCTGACAAATATTCCCTTTTGAAATTCTCTTTCATACTCACATGCAGACATAGGCATGCATATATATATATATATATATATATATATATATATATATAACACACACATATATTATATATAATATATATATATATAATATATATATATATATACACACATATATATATTATATATATATATACACACATATATATATTATATATACAACACATTATATTATATACATACATGCATATATATACATACAATACACACATAGATTTATATAGTATATTATATATAATATGTATATATACATACACATATATATACATACATGCATATATATACATACAAATACACACATAGATTTATATATATTTATATATATATATATATACTTACATACACAGACACACGCACACACACACACACACACATATATATATATATATACACACACACACACCACACATATATATATACATACATACACACAGAAACATGTGTATATGTGTGTGTGTATATGTATGCACAAACACATGAATGTATTTGTACACTTAGCCATGCATGTGTGTTTATGTATGTATTTATGTGTGTGTATGTATAAATAAATAAGCAAAACAACTTACCTAACCTGAACAAACACAAGAGGCAACCCTAAGCACTTCTGGTGATTTTTTCTCTACATATTTTCCTTATACATTCCCTTGTGCATTGCCAGAAGGTGCTGACATGGCTGTCTGGTTGAAAGGCACGACTTTTTGGCCACCATATGATTTTGGGTTCAGTTTCACAGCACAGCACCTTGAGCAAGTGCCTTCTGCTATAGCTCTGGGCTGACCAATGCCTTCTTAGTGAAATTGGTACATGGAACCTGTTTCGAATCCCTTCATATATGTATGCATGTGTCTTTGTTTGTCTCTCCACCACTCTCTGACAACCGGTGTTGGTTTGTTTACATCCACGTACCTTAGTGGTTTGACAAAAAGGGACCAATACAATACGTACCAGACGTCAAGAAAGAAATTGGCACTCGGTTTGATTTGTTTGATTAAAAGCCCTACAGTTCTGTCAGAGAAACAAGTGTGAGTTCTTTGTTTCCCCCACATGTTTGCTTATATGTGAAGTTATTTATTGTTCATCATCATCATCATCATTGTTGTTGAGCATCTGCTTTCCATGCCGGCATGGGTTCGACGGTTTGACTGAGGACTGGCAAGTCAGGAAGCTACACTAGGCGCCATTCTGATCTGGCAAGGTTTCTACAGCTGGATACCCTTCATTACACCAACCACTCCGAGAGTATAGTGGGTGCTTTCTGTGTGCCACTGGCACAAGGGCCAGTCAGACAGTACCGGCAATGACCACACTCAAATGGTGTTTTTTACATGCCACCTGCACAAGAGCCAGTCCGGCAGCACTGTAATTAATGAGAGATAGAGGATGGAAGATACGAGAATCTTTATTGATCAATACAATTGTTTTGACCCCTCTAGCATCAATCACTCATTGGTGGGATACTGCTCCACTGGTTTAGCTATATCTCTCAGTGTAGATGTGTCTCCTCAGGTGATTTCAATAAGCATCTCATTAAAATAAACTCTATTTCACATAACTTATTTCTGCATGTTTTTTTCTTGGTCTTCATATATAGAAATGGCAAATTACAGGATACAGCTTCATTTTTATAGAAGATCCTTAACAAAGATGAGAAAGAAAAAGAAATGAATACACAACACAGTGAAAAATATTATTACATATAACCGTTAGTAGATATAGATATACAAATGCCCACACATATGCGGTGTGATGTATGTACTCTTGTTTGTACAAACACACATGCACATATAAGCACACACACACACACACATGTGGTCTGGTACACATATGCTCGTACACAGAATTATGTAGGTATCAATAAAATCAGTACCCAATTTTTGAAAAGTAAAAATTTTGTATTATGCAGCTTGTTATTCTCTTTAAGTGAACATTTTTCTGATTGAAATAAACCGAAAAATGGCGACACAGCTGTAAAAAAAATCATAAAAAATAGGGATTTTCATAGAAAAAAAGGATCTTTTTGATGTAAATAATTTTTGGTGTTAACATGGTCTGATTTGAATTTTTTCTGCTACGAAATGAAGAGCAAGCCTTCTTCTATAATACTCTTAATTTTGGTCAACTTGCACCACAGGGTCTCAAAGGAGATAGTGCTAGTTGAAGGCTACCAAACCTGCCACATACAGACAACTTCAGCTTTATATATAAAGATAGGCATGTGTATGTACAGAATTGTGCATGAATATGCAACCTTGTAGGCACTGCTAGACGAATCAGACTCACATGCGGAAGACACAAGAATGTTATGTAGTAGATGAGGTGGCAAATACAGTTACACAATGTAATGTTGAAACAACGAAATGACTTAAATTCACATCAATTCTGTGTACATAGTCTCTGATTTTATATACCATTTAGTCACATGGATTGTATATGCAGTCCATAATGGCATGCATATACAGTCTAGAGTGGTGTGTAGAGTAGATGGGTTGTTTTTGAATGAATGGCTAGTTAAGCAACTGAGAACCTGTAGAAAACATCAGTGTCAGGGTGAGGATATCCAGTGTAGTTACACGTAGGTTTGTTGTGTTTTCATTCCATGGATAGCGATACGTATTGAGAGACACAAGTTGGTATTTGCCTCACTTTAAGCGATATACCAAGGCCAAGGTATATCTCAGTGGTGTTGGTAACTAGTGTGGCATAGTGTTTATAAGAATGGCGAGGTTGTGGTTATTCATCTGTACAATTAGGTAAAGTATGATTATTAATTTACTCAATGATTACCCTAATTCATGCCCATTGTATTGTGCAACAGTGCATTTAGTTGCATGCAAGTATCTTGTTAGTCTTTCTGAAATCTTATTAACGAGCTTCTAATTGGTCCACAAAATGCAGAGCAATACTTCAGAGCATAGTCTGCATCCTGGAAAGGACATTGTATGGTTGTGTATGTCTTATTATGGACCACATGAGATCATATTTAATGTTCCTTTTCAATTGGCATACAAAATCAGCCAAAGATTTTGAGTGCCTCTTGTTGATTTTATTGAAGCTGGTGACATGGTTTCCATGTCAGTTCTTGAACTAATCAGCCATTGAACCAGTTTAAACTTGTGTGTACAGTGCATTTACATGCAACATTTGTACTCATACAGATGTTCATCAATGGATATTTTGCTTTTTCTCTGCATGAGCATTTGTTAGATTTTGTTGCATGTAAAATGCTGCTGAAACAGATGTTAGTTCTGAACCTCACTTGTGTTCTTTTTTGATATATATATATAGACACACACACCCATATACAAACACACACACACTCACATACACTTCTTTTTCACAGAATTCCTGTTATCTTTCTGGTATCATCAGTTTCTTGCTGAATGATCTGCATTCATTCATTCAACAGAAATTTGACGTATAATTAATGACATTCCACCATTCATTTGACAGAAGGGTTATTTGTTGGCGCTCTCACCAAATCAGTATCATTGTTACTCCAAACTCTGCTTGAATAAATGTAGGTTGCCATGCAAGAAACCTATGGTATCAGAGAGATAATGCAATTCTATTGTAGGCATAGGTATGTGGTGAAAAAGGAGCCATGTAGTTTTGGGTTCAGTCCCACTATGTGGCATCTTGGGCAAGTTTTCTCTGCTATAGCCCTGGATTCATCTATATCATCTGAGCGAAGTTGAAAAGAGAACAATTCAAACATTTTGAGAGGTCCAAAAAGAGAGAAAGAATGATTTCTAATAAAGATTCATCATATTCATAAAAAAAAAACAGCCAGAGCAAGTAATAAGTATATGAAAATGGTAGTTGAAAAATATTGTTATAGGTATAAAAATACCATAAACAAATATAGAAAAATTGAGGAGAAAAAGATATTGAATCAAAATTAGATTTGATATAAAATAACGGTATTTTCCAACTATAATATATATATATATAAGCACCCACTACACTCACGGAGTGGTTGGCGTTAGGAAGGGCATCCAGCTGTAGAAACATTGCCAGATAAGACTGGAGCCTGGTGCAGCCTTCTGGCTTCCCAGATCCCCGGTCGAACCGTCCAACCCATGCTAGCATGGAGAACGGACGTTAAACGATGATGATGATGATATATATATATATATATATATATGTGTGTGTGTGTGTGTATGTATATGTGTGTCTTTCTGCTTGTTTTACTTCTGCTGGACAAGTGGAGTTGGTTTGTTGGCATCCCTGAAATTTAGCCTGGCAAAAGATGCCAATAGTATAAGTAAATAACTAAAATAAAAAGTAAAAAGAGAGGTCTGGGGTCATTTTGCCCGACTAAATTCTTCAAGGTGGTGGTGGTGGTGGGGGCTTAGCTGTCCAGTGACTAAAACAAGCAAAAGATAAAAGATGTGTGTGTGTGTGTGTATGTGCAGGTGTGTTTCACTTTACGTGTATGAGTAAAACGCACTCAATACAGAAGCAGTGGCTAATTATTTAATGTAGCACAGAGGTTAGTCCTTTTCAT
>NC_043015.1:51149031-51179031 GCF_006345805.1 Octopus sinensis
CTTGGCATTCAAATGCATCTATTGGGCTGAAGAAAATGGTGGGGGAGGGGAAAGAATAAAAAAAGGGGAAACCATTCATAGTGATGTGGCCAAGATGGTTTGTTCCACAATCAAGTGGTTTTTGGTTTTTGGTTCACTCCTACTGCACAGAAATTTGAGTAAGCACCTTCTACTATAGCCCCATAACTGACCATGGACGTATGAGTTAATTTGGGCAATGGAAACTGTGTGGAAGCCAATACATACACATGAATGACCATGGGATTTTCTCACAGTCAGTGCCCAACTGACCCTGCTATACTGTGCAGTTGACAAAACCAAGAAGAAAGTAGTTTGATTCCTGGACTGAGCTGTATGTTGTGTTCTTGAGTAAGGTACTTTATTTCACATTTCTCCAGTTCACTCAGCTCTAGAAATGAGAATGAGTTGCAATATCACTGGTGCCAAGCTGCATCGGCCTTTGCCTTTCCCTTGGATAACATCAATGGTGTGGAAAGGGGAGGCTGGTATGCATGGGTGACTGCTGGTCTTCCATAAACAACCCTGCCCAGACTTGGGCCTCGGAAGGGAACTTTGTAATTTTGGTAAATATATCTGTTAAAATGAGATGTCAGTGTTATGTTTATTTTTGCGGAAATTAGATGACAATTTATTCATCATACCCTGTATGTATGTGTGTGTGTATATATATATATCATCATCATCATCATCATCATCGTTTAATGTCCGTTTTCCGCGCTAGCACGGGTTGGACGGTTTCGACCGGGGTCTGGGGAGCTCGGGACTGCCCCAGGCTCCAGTCTAGTCTGGCAGTGTTTCTACAGCTGGATGCCCTTCCTAACGCCAACCACTCCGCGAGTGTAGTGGGTGTTTTTTACGTGCCACCTGCACAGGTGCCAGATGGGTCTGGTTCGGCCACGTTCGGATGGTGCTTTTTATGTGGGGGGGGGGTGCGGAAATATATAGGGGAGCACCAGTGGGGAGGGGTGGTTCAGAGAAATGATGACAGGTTCTAGGCAAGTAGAACGTAGGATATCAAGAGAGGGGTAATGCATGGTGAAATAGCGTGTTGAAGAGGGGGGTTCGAAGAGTAGACACCTATAATGGTGGTGGGAGAAGCGACATCCGGTATAGATGGAACAAAAATATAGAGATATCCGGTATTGGTGGTGGGGGTGGGCAAGGGCGGGTGCACCGGGAATATGCGAAGGTTGAACTTTAGAGAAACGGGCGGGAATGGCGATGTTTTTAGGGTGGCATGTAGAAAGAAAAGGAAAGCAAAGCAGATTGGTGGTTATAAGTTCAAAACATTTAAATGGTAGACAAATGTATGTATGTATGAAAAAAGAAGGGAGAAATCTTAGCCTGCTCATGGACATCGCTGTAAGCCAGGGGAAGAAATGATAGTGAATGGTGGAGATCGAATTAAAGGGAACATGCGAAGGTTGAACTTTTTGAGAAACGGGCGGGAATGGCGATGTTTTTAGGGTGGCATGTAGAAAGAAAAGGAAAGCAAAGCAGATTGGTGGTTATAAGTTCAAAACATTTAAACGGTAGACAAATGTATGTATGTATGAAAAAAGAAGGGAGAAATCTTAGCCTGCTCATGGACATCGCTGTAAGCCAGGGGAAGAAATGATAGTGAATGGTGGAGATCGAGAACATATATATATATATATATAGAGAGAGAGAGATAGATAGATAGATAGATAGATAGAGAGAGTGATAGGGAAATGGCAGTTTGTGCGTGTGTCTTTGCATTTGTGTCTCAGTGCTTAAGTGGTGTTGGTTTGATTACATCCTTAGATTACTTGGTGGTATGGTAAACAAAAAAGCTCCTACAGAATAAGTACTTTTGGCCAGGTAATAATATATTACAAATTAAATATAACTTTGGGCATTTGATAGATAAATGCAAATGTTCACACTTATGTTCCCAACTTTAGCCATGACTGTATCGTTATGATTGGATGCACCCAACACATGAGAATCACACCATTGGATTGGTTTACTGATGTACCTCCTCCTTACCCACTCCCCCTCTGGAATGTGCTTTCAATGTGTTTAACCCTTTAGCATTTAAACTGACCATATTCAGCCCCAAATTTTCTATGTGTTTTATGTTTAAGCTGGCCATATTTGGCCACTCACACCTTCCTAAGAATGTCATTGTAAAGATAAGCAATCACATCATTGAAATCTGAAATCTGAAAGCTACAAGATAATGCATGATTAATTCAAAACAATGCAATAAATAAACCTTACATTTGATGGAGTAATCTGATTGCGAAAGGGTTAAATTCGGTTGCTGCTTGTCTTTTACTTATATTTCTGTATCGATTGTCTGACAGTGTGTTTGTTTCATGCTGACCACTTTAAGTTTCATCTACTGGCTACATCTATTGTGTAACATCATGCATTCCCTAATACTGACACATATGTAACAGTTTGAAGAAAAGAGCACTGAGTTATGCCCATATTCTTTCATCATCATCATCATCATCATTTGATGTCCGTTTTCCGTGGTTTGGACTGTTTGACTGGGCTGGCACGCCGGAAGGTTGCGCCAGGCTCCCAGTCTAATTTGGCATGGTTTTGTATGGCTGGATGCTCTTCCTAATGCCAACCACTCTGAGAGTGTAACGGGTGCTGTTAGGTGCCAGCGATATCTGTTACGATTGTGATTTTGCTCAGCTTGATGGGTCTTCTTCTCAAGCATGACATAATGCCAAAGGTCTTGGTCATTGCCCAACACTTGAAAGGAACTCAGTCACCTTGCCTCTGTGAGGCTCAAAACTCGTAGGGAACTCAGCTATTTTGCTTCCATACATATATATATATGCATGTGTGTATGAGTGAGTGTTTGTCTGTCTGAGTGTATTGTGAATGTTTTTCTGGTAGTATAGAGATCTGTCATAAAAGTTAGCTATGTAGGTTAACTTGTATATGTATAAAGATTTTGTATAGCATTATGTAAGAAACCAATAATATCTTCCAATCAGTTTTGCATGCTAACACTAAAAATACTCTGAGAAATGATTGACCTGCCTGTCTGAGGCTTTGCAGATCCTTGTTTTGCTTTGATCCCAAAGGCGTTTAATAAACAAGTTATCTATTTCAGAAATTCTTTATCTTTTTGGGTTATTGATTGTAAGAAAATTCGGTGCCCTCCTCCGCCACCGCCAAAGTTGATTGAAACTCCAAGGAAAGATGCTAGTCGAACAAGAGAGAGAGAGAGAGTTTCTTTGAAGTTGTACATAGCCAGAGTTGATTGTCTGCTATTTCATTATCACAAGAAATGCAGAGTTAATTATTGAAAGACTGTATATGCAGAGGATACTGATAGACAGAAAGATCAGAAGATGGATAGATTGATAGCTAGATACATAGATAGATAGATAGATAGATAGATAGAGAGTGAAAGAGAGAGACAGAGAGACAGAGGGAGATAGGGTTATGATTAAATAATTCAATTTGATAATATTGTAAACTCTATCAAAAGAAGATGTCGGGGGGGGGGAAAGAAGTACTTTTAGTGGCCGATGTTGTTCCATTAGTTTTATCTCACAGACATTTTTGTTCCTGGCCTGATGAAGAATTTTTCCACAGCCAGATAAAAGAATGTTCGCCTAAACTAATTTCAGAAGCGATAGACTGACACCGTCTGCTAGAGTGTCTTACAGTGGTGCCGGTTGATCTGAGCAGTGGTTATACACATGCACTACTGATGAGATTTCTTCCGATTCCTGATATTGACATTGCTGCTACTGGTAGCAGCAGCGCTTCCATCTCCTGGTCAACCCACTCCACCCAACCCTTCGCCGTGCACTAGTTCTAGTTTCTAGTTTCACTTTATCAAGTTGAAATCTACATCTCTTTGATTGTCTAATAACATTGCCACTCTCTTGCATGTTTGTTTTACACACACACACACACACACACACATGGACATATGTGTGTTTATAGTATATACCTGCACACACACACACACACACACACACACATACATAAATACATATATATATATATTTATACATGTATATATATATACACACACACACATATATATAGTTAATCCAAACATGAACAAAGAGAAAACACAACAATGCAGGGATGTGGAATAAGTATAGTGTTATTGGACGCTCAGGAAAAGAAAGAAAGAAGGAGGATTTAACATTTTGAGCGGAGCTCTTCGTCAGAAACAGAAAAAAGGAGAAGTCCTAGAAAGGGAAGACGGAAAGAGAAAATCGCCAACGATACACATGCGGTCACATATATATACCTTTATATATATATATATATATATATACTCACAAACACATATATATGTATATGTATGTATATATATATATACTTTATTTAAAGCAGCAGAAAATTCAACAAAACCTGTTACTCTGAGTTTTACGTTCCCGTTCGACGAATGGGAATGTGAAACTCAGAGTACCAGGTTTTGTTGAATGAAGCATATTACTCTACCACTGGTATTTGAGTACTCTTTTTTCCACCTTGTTTCACATTTATGTGTTTACTCCGGTATATATATATATATATATATATATATATATATACAGACACATGCATATTTATTTATATATTGTGTGTATGTAAAGAGAAAAATTTGTATGTATTCTTAGAGGTGAATCATTGATGTAACCATAATGTTCGGATGATCTGATGAGCTGGATTTCTTTATTTGTATTGTTGTGTGACTATACAATTGGTTTGTATAATGTGTAGCATGCATATTAATGCAGACCATGTAAACAGAATTTATTATACACTAAAATTATTATTCCACGAAAAAGGCTGTGAAAAAGGCTGTGAAACGGCTGTAACGGCTGTATGACAAGTGGCTAAACAAATATACTCACCTGTCAAATCTCCTGATTTTTATGGTTTATATATAGAGAGGTTGGTTGATAGGAGCACATACACACACACCCAAACCCACACACACATACACACACACACACGCACATACACATATATATACCATCATCATTGTCATCCTCATCACTGTCTTTATGTCTGCTTTTCCATACTTGCATGGGTTAGAGGTATAAGGATAGAATAATGCATGGATTGGACAGAGTATATGTGTGTGTGTTTGAGGGGGTGCTGAAAAGTTCCTGGCTTTGGGTAAAAGAAAATACAGGAGAATCAGTTAATTATGATTTTACTGAACATATTCCCCTTATAGATTCACATACTTACTGCAGTGGTCCTTCATTTTTTCTAAGCCCTGTAAAAGAACTCGGAAGGTTAAGCCTCCAACCAGGCCTTTCACAAAACCCTTAAAGCCAGCAAATTTTCAACACCCTCTTGTATATATAAACACACATGCACGTACACATAATATACATGTCTCTGTTTTTAGTTACATCACATTTTAACCTCTTAACATGGTTGTTAAATATGGAAGCTAAAATTACATTTTGACACATTTCCTGTAATTGTTACATTTATTTTATTGCTGTTTCAAATCCGTTTACTTTGTGCTCACACAACACACAAGTTTTGTTTCATTTCTCGTCGTCTCTTTCTCAATATCTTGCAGACGGTTACGAAATTGAGAAAAGAGGTAGAGAGGAGGCAGAGGAAAGACTGCTGCTCATTTATATTACATCTTGTAATGTCTATGTCAAACCCAGCACATCTGTTCCACATTGGTCACCTTATATTCCTTAATAATGAACAAATGTGTCTTACTTATAACATCTTATTTTGTTGTTTGAAAGTATTAATCATTTGGCATGCCATTTGATTCAATTCTGTGCCCCTCGTCATAGAAACCATTCCAAACTTTATCCTGTATCAATTAATTCCTTTTGACATCTTTCTGAAAGTTTTCTATGTCAAAACCTCAGTTCTGCAATGACTGAATAGATGGCGCCTAAAAATATGCTTGTTTACTTAAATACTCTTTACTCTTTTACTTGTTTCAGTCATTTGACTGCGGCCATGCTGGAGCACCGCCTTTAATCGAGCAACTCGACCCCGGGACTTATTCTTTTGTAAGCCCAGTACTTATTCTATCAGTCTCTTTTGCCGAACCGCTAAGTAACGGGGACATAAACACACCAGCATCGGTTGTCAAGCAATGCTAAGGAGACACAGACACACAAACACACACATGCATATATATATATATATATATATATATATATATATATACATATATACGACGGGCTTCTTTTCAGTTTCCTTCTACCAAATCCACTCACAAGGCTTTAGTCGGCCTGAGGCTATAGTAGAAGACACTTGCCCAAGGTGCCACGCAGTGGGACTGAACCCGGAACCATGTGGTTGGTAAACAAGCTACTTACCACACAGCCACTCCTGCGCCTATAATGCTTATAATGTATTTACTTGTGGTCAGATTATTATAAAAATTGACAATATCATTTATCTTTTATCTTTTACCTGATTCAGTCATTAGACTGCGGCCATACTGGGGCACTGCCATGAATTTTTAGCCGAATGAATCAACTCCAGTACTTATTTTCTGTTAAGCATGATACTTATTCTAGTGGTCTCTTTCGCTAAATTACAGAGACATAAACACACCAACACCGGTTGTCAAGTGGTGATGGGAGACAAACACAGACACACACATAGATATATAGAGTTGGCACACTCTATATAGACACACCATGCTGGTGCTGTGTAGATGCACCATGCCAGTGCTGTGTATACACACTGTGCCAGTACTGTGTAGATGCACTGTGCCAGTGCAGCATAGACACACTGTGCCTCTGCTGTATGAATGCACTGTGCCAGTTCTGCATTGATGCACTGTGCCAGTGCTGCATAGACACATGGTGCCAATGCTGCATAGATTCACCATGACTGTGCTGCAAGGATGCACCGTGCCAGTGCCAGGTAGCTGCACCATACCAGTGACGCGTAGCTTGAATTCAGCACACTGTATAAAGTGTTTGGTGTTAGGAAGGGCATTCAGCTGTAGAAACCATGCCACAACAGACACTTGGAGTCTGGATAGGTCCCTGGTTGGTCGGCTCCTATCAACCCATGCCAGCATGGAAAGCAGACATTAAACGATGATGATGGTGATGATGATGATGATGTGATGATGATGATGATGATAAACAAAAGCATGAAGAATTAACTGGTACTCCTTTGGTTATGGCAAGGGTTCCAGTCGATCTGATCTACAGAAAAATTTGCTCCTGAAATCAACGTGCAAGCGACTTGGCTGAGTACTCCACAGTACCTACCTTGTAGCGGTCAGGAAGATTAAGCGAAACATAAAATGTGACAAGCCTGACCCCATTGAATTATGGTTACAACTCACTTTTGAGTGAAATGAAGTGTCTTGCTCAAGGACACAATGTACCTCTGGGAATCTAACTCTCAACCTTATGATTGTGATGTAGAATATCAGGTTGAAAATCTCCCACAAATGGAAAAAGTTGAAGGCTGCCCATGAAATTCCAACTATTTTTCATCCAAAGGGTTTTTGTCAAATCTCTCAATGTCTCTAAATTCTTATAATATAAAAATAAAATGTTTAACCCTTTCGTTACTGTATTTATTTCGAGATGTTCTGTGTTTCTTTCAATCAATTTTAAATATAACAAAGAATTTAGTAAAACAACTCGGTTATCATTCAGCTAGTGTTAAGAACACAAATTGTGACTAAGGTTTGGTGGAAGATTTTAATTCAAAAGTTTTGAAAACAAGACATTTATACTACAGAGCCAGAGCTGGTTTTAGCGAGGTTGATATCGAAAGGATTAAGAATTGTTTCTCTATTATATATTTTAAGCCTTTTGTTAGCATATTTCTGTTGAGATGCTCTGTGTTTCTTCCAGTTACTTTAAATATAAAAAAGAATTTGGTAAAGTAACTTAATTATCATTCAGCTAGTGTTAGGAACATAAATTGTGTCTAAAGTTTGGTGGAAGATTTTAATTCAGAACTTATGAAAAGAAAACATTTGTACTACAGAGCAAGATGCAGTCTCAGCCAGGTTGGTAACAACTCTACATGGTGTTTTGGTTCCTTTCTCAGAATTTTGGTTTAGACTTGTGGTTTTTAACTATTTTCTACCTATGGACCCTCTTTGATTCCTATTTTATTCAAGTGGACCCTAATAACCCATTCTATGTTTTAAAAGCTTCTATTATTATTTCCATAATTAAATATTATTAGAAACTGTATATAAAATATTGTTAATATATTTTGCATAATGAAGATATGTAACCAAATTAGTGCAGATAAATTTTAAGATCAAAATCTTATATGGACCCCCAAGGATCATGTAGACCTCCTTGGAAACATATGGACCATTGTTGAGAGCTACTGATTTCGACTGATAAATACCAAGGTTGACTACTTTGTCATAACATTGCTGTTCTGTGTTTTTAGACCTTCTGTGTATCATGCCTGTAAAATATTGTTGCTATCGAGGTGTACCTGACTTCATTTCATCTCACATAAAAAATATTGCTATTCTGCTTCAGGGAAACTAAAATTATGTCTTTAGAGAAATTTACAGTTGGTTTACCTTCACAGAGTTTTGCGAGTGAATAAGGCACCTTCTGTTTGGTCATTCAACTGGTAATGCAGGGATGTCTAACTTGTTTGGTTTTGTGGGTTGGATTCAAGCTGAAACTAGATCTTGTCAGCTGGATAGGTACAATTATTTTTAAAAACCTTATTTGTGGTGTAGATACAAAAAAAATGGATAAAGGGGTCAGTATGCATTATGACAACTTTATTAAGAATAAATAAAAGAAAGATATGCGGTGTTTGCAAAAATTGTATGCAGAGATGTGCACGGAGGAAAAAAAAATTCCTTCCAGATGAGGGTGTATAGGCTTATTGCGTAAATGTCCTTTGAGTGAGAACTGATAAGAATTTTCCAAATGAATACCTGCTGTTCTTAAGAAGAGCAATGCTTGACAGAAAACTTGCAGTTTCTCTACTGCAAAATCTGTCAACATCATTTATGCTACTAGAATCCAGTTGGACAAACACACACAAATTTCGAGAAAAAAGCAAAAAATGTATGAAAATATACAAACAAAAAGAAAAAGCAAAAAAAAAAGAAACAAATATCCATTTGGCTTGTCCTGTGGAGGGGGACAAAGTGAAGGGGAATAGGTCACATGTCATCGTGTGGATTCATAATCATTTTCATTTGTTGAGATAACACGGTTCCCGAAGGTGTACTTATTTGATTAATTGGAATCTGTGTTAATTATGGATTTAATCAGGCGTTGATTCTGGGAACATGCTAGTAATATTTAGTTTTATATATTTTATAGAATGCTTAAAAATGAGAAAAAACAAAAAAATAGTGAAAATCTATTTTATAAACATTGCTGCAGGTAGGATCTGGCTTTTGGGCAATATGTTTGACACCCCAGTGCTAAGAAATCCCTTATACTGTACCTCTTTTTGAATAAAACAGGCTAGGGTACATTAGATAATGTAATCCTAGATACACCATGCTTGACAAATAAAAAAAAAGCAAGCAAACAAACAAAAAGATGGGATGGTCATAGCTGGACTAACTTTCATCTTAGGTCAGCTGGATCAGGGCTGATCTCAAGGTTAAAAACCAACAACAATAACCTAAATTTTTGGTGCTGTTGGATATTTCTTGATGTATTAAGTATTATTGATATTTCCTAACCATAAGCTATTCCTCAATCACATTTGGTAAATTGTCTTTGTATTTGAAAGAATTTCACTGGCTTTGTGTGCCTTTGCATGGAATGTTAATATTTATGATGAAGCCATATCAGTTTCTTGTGCGTTCTTCTCTATATAGACTGCCTGATTGGATTTCTCCACAAATTCCCTTTCATCTCTCTTACCTTAATGCAATCCACATCATATGACAGAATATTAAACCATAAGGCAAGAAGGACATACAGAGTGAAAAATTGGATTTCAAAAGCTTGATATGCAACATATGTGAAGCCTAAAGAAACAGATACTGCAAAAGACTTTTACAGGACTGTTGTTTCTTAACCCCGAGTAAGCTCTCAATGAACAGACCTATTATGAAAAGTATTCCAGCCATGCCTGTGCCATTTAGCGTTCCAAATATTATGTATTTAGGTCTGTAATGTGTAATTTGTGGAGACATATGGCCTAGTGACTAGAGCAGTGGACTTGCAGTTGAGAGAGTGTGGGTTCAATTCTCAGTCCGGGCTATGTGTGTGTTTATGAGGGAAACACCTAAGCTCCACGTGGCTTCAGCAGAAGGTAATGGTGAACCTTTGCTGACTCTTTTGCCACAACTTTCTCTCATTCTCTCCTCCTGTATCTAGCAGCTCACCTGTGACAGACTGGCGTCCCATCCAGGTGGGGAACCTATACAGTATTGAAACCAGTCTTGGCTCGAGAAAGAACAAACAACAACATGTAATTGGCTCTTCTTTAATTAGTAATTTATAGTGTTCTCCATTGGTTATGATAACGTGGACTCCAGTTGAACCGATCAATGGAACAGCCTGCTTTGTGAAATTGGCTGAGCACTCCACAGACATGCATACCCTTAAGGTAGTCCTCGGGGAGATTCAGTCTTTATGTAAATATAAAGCAAACCCTTACATACAAAACCTGCATCCAAAGGCCTCCTGATTGTGGCCATCCCATCATTCTGTTATTTTGATCAGTCTCAGAATAAAAAAAAAAGTAGTATTTATTCTATCAAACCCTTTTTGCCAAGTCGCTAAGTAATGGGAGTGCAAATAAACCAACATTGGTTGTCAAGTAATGGTGGGTGACAAACACAAACACACACACGAAGCCATGTGGCTTTGGGGTTGGAATATTCAGCCTATGCTCATAAGGTTGTGAGTTCGATTCCCAGCTGTGCCAGACCTTGTCCTTGAGCAAGAAACTCTATTTCACATTGCACCCATCCAATCAGCTGACAAAAACGAGTGGCACCTGTAATTCAAAGCAGCCAGTCTTGTCACACTCTGTGTCATGCTGAATCCCCGTGAGCTACTAGGGCTTATAAAGCTGGAGATTAATCTGGTTTCCGTGGCGATTATGTGAATGAGCTTACAACACTCCCTTCCCGACTGGGATCTCAGTCCCTCACAGGATTAACTCCCTGGCTATTGTTGGAACTCATTTACAGTCAAGTGGACTGACGTGATGTGAAATCAAGTGTTTTGCTCAAGAACGGAATGTAGCACCGAGTCTAGGAATTGAAACCACAATCTTACAATCATAAGAGCAGCACTGTAAACACTTAGGCCCTGTGTCTTCACATTTATATAAAAACCGGATTAAATTCTGTCTGTTTGGAGGGTTAATGCATTTCTAAATAGCAGCCTGAGTTGAAATGTTTTGTACAAGAACACAACACACTGTTTAGTCTGAGAATTGAAACTGCAATCTTACAATCATAAGAGCAGCACATGCTTTCACATTTATTTAAAAACCAGATTGAATTCTGTCTGTTGGGAGAGTTAAAGGATTTCCAAATATCCAAACAGCAACGTGAAATGACATGTTTAAATGTTTTGCTGAAGAACACACTGTAACTGTATACCTGGGAATTGAAACCTGATTCTCATGATCATGAGTGCAACACCCTAATTAGGTCTTGTGCCTTCACATTTATATAAAAGCCAGATTAAATTCTGTCTGTTTGGAGAGTTAAAGGATTTCCAAATAGCAGCATGTGATGAAATGTTTTGCTGGAGAACACTATGCCATACCCAGCCTGGGAATTGAAACCACAATCTTGCAATCATTAGAGAAGCACTGTAACCACTTAGGCCATGTGCCTGCACATTTATTTAAAAACCAGATTAAATTCTGTCAGTTTGGAGAGTTAAAGGATTCCCAAATAGCAGCATGTGATGATATGTTTTGCTGGAGAACACTATGCCATACCCAGCCTGGGAATTGAAACCACAGTCTTGCAATCATTAGAGAAGCACTGTAACCACTTAGGCCATGTACCTGCACATTTATTTAAAAACCAGATTAAGTTCTGTCAGTTTGGAGAGTTAAAAGATTCCCAAATTGCAATGTGAGTTATTGCCCGGGTCTGGTAATTGAACCCACAATCCTATGATCTGTTTGCGGAGTTAATGGCTTTCCAAACAAATGTTTAAATTTGAATATGAAAATACCATTTCCATTTGGTTAATCACAGTAAGTTTGTTATATTTGTATTCTGTAGAAAATTACCAAGAAAGTTCTGTTCCCGATTCTATTTTCACTTCATCAGTCACACCTAGATGAGCTAATTAAAAATAATTACCTTGAAGGGAGGTGGAAAGAAAAGTGTGAATGTCACAACTTCTTATTTACTTTACCCTCCACCCTCTGCACGCACTTCTATTAATATGAGACATTCTGAGATATTTTCCTTATTTATACGGAAGAAATAATTATCATGGGAAAAAAAAATAAAAAGAACACAAAAACCGTCATCAATATCTTTTGGACTGCATTCTATTTATTATTTTTTACACAAGTTTTATGCCAACCCTTTCCTTTTATCTCCTCTCGAATCCTATTGTAACTATTTTTAAAATATTTTCCATCAGTTTTCATAAAGGAGAGAAAGTAAAAAAAAAACTAGAATGTTGTTTCCCCTACCATGGCTTATTTTAGAGGGGGAGGGCAATGAAGTGGTGACTCACATTCCACTCCTCTTTCTTTCCTCCTATCACCTCATTCTCTCCCCCTATTGCACTCTCTCGCCCTTTTGCCCCCCCCTCTTCTCCCCCTTTTTCATTTTAGTTTTCTAATACAATGTTATTGTCTAATATTTAGGGATCCTTGTTGTAGAGATTTCTGTTCCTTTTGTTTATATTTTGTTTTTATTTTGTGTCCCCTTTTTCTTCCCCTCACCTTTTGACCCTTTCTTTATTATTAGGGGGAATCCTAATTTTTTTTTCTTAACTCTACAATAATCATCTCTAATAATTGTAATATTAACAATCTGTTCTAATTCTAGCACAATGCCTGCAATTGTGAGGGAGTGGTGGTGGGGGTGATTATATCAACCCCCAATACATGACAGGTACTTTATTATACTGACATCAAATGGAGGAGAAGCCAAGTCAGGTGCAGCAGGATTTCTGTGGCGGGGTGGAAAGAGGTTTGCTTCCCAACAACATGGTTCCGGGTTCAGTCCCACTGCATGGCAGTCTTCTACTATAACCTCAGGTCAACCAAAGACTTGGAAATGGATTTGGGAGATGGAAACTGAAAGAAGCCTGTCATATATGTATGTGTGTGTGTGTGTGTGTGTGTGTGTGTGTGTGCATGTGTGTGTGTGCATGTATGTGTGTGTGTTTGTCCCCCACCCTGACTCCCTGCTTGACGGCCAGTGTTGATGTATTTTATTCCTGTAACTTAGCGGTTCAGCAAAAGAGACTGATAAAATAAGTACCAGGTTTTAAAAGAAAGTACTGGGCTCAATGAGTTCAATAAAAAGTAATTCTTCAAGGTGGTGTCCCAGCATGGCCACAGTCTAATGACTGAAACATGCAGAAGCTAAAAGAGAACAGACGCAATCATATTCGCATCAAGATCTGAAATACTGTGTTGAAACTGTAGCTTGAGATGTCTTGAGAATGTCTTCAGTGAATTTGAATGGAAATGAAGAAATAGCTTTTGGATTCTACAGTTCTACACAACAGCCTCCTAAGTAGACCAAGTGCAGATATGACTAGCATATGGGAACCGGTATGAAGGAAGGATAGGAAAATGTTAGATTTATAAGCGCTAAAATTCACTGCATAATTGCCCACGGCCATATGGCATAGTGGTTAAGAGTGTGGGCTACTAACCCCAAGATTCCGAGTTTGATTCCAAGCAGTGACCTGAATAATAATAATAATAATTGTTTTATTTGTTTCAGTCATTTGACTGTAGCCATGCTGGAGCACTGCCTTTAGTCGAGCAAATTGACCCCAGGACTTATTCTTTGTAAGCCTAGTACTTATTTTATCGGTCTCTCTTACTGAACCGCTAAGTGACGGGGGCTGTAAACACACCAGCATCGGTTGTCAAGCGATGTTGGGGGGACAGACACAGACACACAAACATATGCATACATATATATATATATATATATATATATATACTATGGGCTTCTTTTCAGTTTCCATCTACCAAATCCACTCGCGAGGCTTTGGTCGGCCCAAGGCTACAGTAGAAAGCACCTGCCCAAGGTGCCATGCAGTGGGACTGAACCCAGAACCATGTGGTTGGTAAGCAAGCTACTTACGACACAGCCACTCCTGCGCCTATAATAATAATAATAATAATGACATCGAAAAATACCTCAGGAATGAGAACCCAGGTTCAAAATTTCCCCAAGACCCCTGATGAAGGCTGGAGGGTATATCAACCAAAACGTTGTGTTAACAAACAAGATAAGGACAAATATCTGTCAAATGTAAATAATGTGAATAATGTACATAATTCCTCATCTCTTAAATATAGAACTGTAGGATCTGAAATGCTGTGTTGAAACTGTAGCTTGAGATGTCTTGAGAAATAGCTTTTGGGTTATATTTTCCAAAGCTAACAAGGAATGTAGATTTTTTCCCTTTTTTTTTCATCGTTTGCTGAAAATGGAAAAAAATGGTTAATTTAATATTGAAACGTTTTCAGTGCAGAATATATGTGGCATGTCAGATAAGAACATTCCTTTATTCTTTTGTTACCATTTCTTCTGTTGAAATATTCTGTTCTTGTTTTCAGTCAGTTATTGAAAATGATGAAGAATTTAGTAGAATAACTTTGTCATTTCCATTGTCATTGGAACATAAAAATTGACATGAAATTTTGAAGGAAGGTTTCAATTTACATTACTTGGACTTTTTAGCATTCAGATTACTCAGAGGAGTTTAATGCCTGTCTGTTCATATTGGTTCGAATTAACCATTGCATTATCTTGTAGTTTTGAGATTTTGATGAGATGATTGTTTATTTTCAGAATGGAACTGTAGGATGGATGAGAGAAGTTCAGTCTGGTCAGTTTGAATATAAAACTTAGAATATATAGGCCAGATAAAGTAACTAACTAAAGACCTTCTTCAGTTATGACTGACCATGGAATTGCACCTAGAAGGTTCCCCTCCAAGGCACAAGTCCGTGCAAGGTTGTTTACAGAAGACCAGCAGTCACCCATGCATACCAGCCTCCCTTCTCCACACCCTTATATGTACATAGGGTAAGGGGTAAAGACCCATTTTGGTCATGACTGACCATGGAATTGCACCTAGAAGGTTCCCCTCCAAAACACAAGTCCTGGCAATGTTGTTTACAGAAGACCAGCAGTCAGCCATACATACCATCCTCCCTTCTCCACACCATTATATGTACATAGGGTAAGGGGTAAAGACCCATTTCGGTCATGAATGGCCACAGGATTACTCCTAGAAAGTTCCCCTCCAAGGCACAAGTCTGGGCAAGGTTGTTTATGGAAGACCAGCTGTCACCCATGCATACCAGCCTCCCCTCTCAATGCCACTGATGTTATCCAAAGGAAAGACAAAGGCTGATACAGCTTGGCACCAGTGATGTTGCAACTCATTACTACAGCTGAGTGAACTGGAGCAATGTGAAATGAAGTGTCTTGCTCAAGAACACAACACACAGCCCTGTCCAGGAATCGAACTCACTACCTTATGATTTCAAGCCTAACATTCTAACCACTGAGCCATGTACCTTTACTGGGTCAGATATGGGCTGTTTAAATGCTAAAGGGTTAACCCATGAGAATTCAGATTACTCTATCAAGTGGAATGCTTATTTATTCGCCTTGTTTTCAGTTAATCATGAATTATCTCATAGCAATGACATTTCGATGATGCAATCATTTATTTTTAGAATGACATTGTATGTAGGGTAGGTGTGAGAGGTCAGATCTGGCCAGTTTGAACATAAAACATGTAGAATATTTGGGCTGAATATGGCTGGTTTAAGTACCACAGGGTTAAGGCAGGAAGTTCGTATCATAGAACTTAATTGTTCTCACCCAGTCATGAAGATCTCAGCATTTTCTCATGTCCCTTTTGAATCCCCTACCAACGCCATAGCATATCCTCCAAATAACCCCTCCCTCTACCTGTGCCCACTCGTTAGGTTCCTCCCCATCCGTCTCCCAATCTCCTCTTACAATCGAATGAACACAAACCTACTCTCTCCAATCTGCAGTCCAGTCTACTTCATCATATATACACCTCCCTGTAACTTGGGTGTATAACCCCGCCCCCACCTCATCACATCTTCACCATCTTCTCTCTGTTTTCATCTTTCACTCTCTCTCTCTCTCTCTCCCTTTCCCCCTGAGGTAGCCATATCTTTTTCTTCTAATCCAGTGGTTACCTAGCATTTTCAAGCTGCCGTACCCCACCCTTGGCACCCAGACAACATTCCTAGCACCACCACCCCAACCCGCTTACCCCACAAACATCGACAGCTTTCTGCAGCAAATTCAAAACAGCAGTATTTCACAAATAAAACTTAACCTAGTCAACCCACTGTTTTGTTGCTATCACATTTTACATCCACCCCATTATCACCCAACTTTTCTTAAACACCCCCTGGATCTTTTCACCCCCACCCACCCACTTTGGGGAGCAGTACCGCCCACTTTGAGAACCACAGTACTAATGCACAACACCATTTTCTCTCGCTCAATACTAACTCCCCACCACACTATTGAGGGGTCTTTCCTGCAGGGTACTTGGTGACCTCACCGGTGCTGGTGCCACATAAAAATAACAGTCACTACACTCTGTAAAGGGGTCAGCATTAGGAATGGCCTCCAGCCATAGAAACCATGCCAAAGCAGATAGCAGAGCTTGGTGCAACCATCTGTTCTGTCAATTGCTGTCCAACCATCTAAACCATCCCAGCATAGGAAATGGTCTTTAAATGATGATGATGATTATGTAACAAATTCTTTCAACTAATCCCTATGAAATTACTGTATTTCAGACAGTTTTTGGGGATTTCAGTCTTTCCTTTAAGGGTGCTTTGTAAATTACCTTAATTTTCTTTGTTTGGCAAAGTTTTCTATGAATAAAAATTCTTTAAAAATATAGCATTAGTGTTGTGGAAGGATTCCAACCATCCCCAAGTGACTAAATGTGGACTGATTCATTGTTATAAAACAGAGAACTGTGAGCAATTGGCAGTTCGGGTTGGTAAGCAGTTCACTCTGAGCCATTGATATAGAGCAGCGTTTCTCAACCGGGTTTCCCTGGAGCCCCAGGGTACGACAAAAGGTTCCTAGGGGTTCTATGAGAAAGAGTGAGATAAGCTAATGCTAATTTCATGATATATAATTTTATATATGTACATATATATATCATCATCATCATAATTGTCGTTTAACGTCCGCTTTCCATGCTGGCATGGGTTGGACAGTTTGATTGAGGACTGGTGAACCAGAAGGCTGCACCAGGCTCAATCTGATCTGGCAAGGTTTCTACAGCAGGATACCCTTCCTAATGCCAACCACTCTGAAAGTGAAGTGGGTGCTTTTATGAGGGCCGGTCCGGCAGCACTGGCAATGACCATGCTCAAATGTTGTTTTTCACGTGCCACCGGCACATGTGCTGGTAAGGTGACCCTGGCAACAGTCATGCTTGAATGGTGCTTTTCATGTGCCGCCAGCATGGGAGCCAATCCTTGGCCCTGGCAATGATCACGTTCGGATATGCTTTAAATGTTTCTCTGACACGAGTGTCAATCAAGCGGAACTGTCATTGGCCACGTTAGCAATTTTGATTTGATGATTTGATTTCACTAGCCTCAATAGGTTTTCACAAGCAAAGTTTAATGTCCAATGAATGAGGGGTACTCAGAAGTGGGCTGGTTACACTCCATACTTGCATGTGCTTTTAACGTTCCAATATATATATATATATATATATATATATATATATATATATATATTAGATAGATAGATAACAGAAAATGGAGAAATATTGATGAACAACAATTGACTTACATTGATTATTATTTATTAATTCAATTGAATTAATAAATAATAATTAATCTAAGTCAATTGTTATTCCTCAATATTTCTCCATTTTATTTAAATTTTGATTCATGATAAACTCATGTTTATCCTTGTCTTTACCTATAACTTATGAACATAAAATGTTTGCATATGTACACTCATGGTTAAATATTGGTAATATATCGGTAGTGTGATGGATACTTCAACTCCTTAGACTGTTATTTTAACCTCTAACTGAACTAACTGATATATATATATATATATATATATATATATATATATATAGGGAGAATTTACAAAAAAAAACAAAAGATGAAGACAGGTGGTGTACAAAACAAACAAATGTATTAGTATAACACTCAGGAATAGAAAAAGTCTTTTATGTTTCGAGCCTATGCTCTTCTACAGAAAAAAGGAGAGAAACAAGGAGAGAAACAAAAATGTGTGTAGTGGCTAACAATCTATCATATATATATATATATATATATATATATATATAAATAGATAGATAGAATTATATATACATATATGATACTTACTACTGAGCTATGATGAAAAAATATGAGAAAGATATGTATATAATACTATATATATATATATATATATGATATTTATTACATGAGCTATGATGAAAAAATATGAGAAAGATATGGTATATAATTTATTTTTTGTGCAGGGTTTCCTTGAGACATGTAATTTATCTTAAAGATTACACAAGGGTAAAAGTGTTGAGAAACACCAATAGAGAGCATCATGTCTCATTTAATATCAATAGTAGTGCATCACGTAAATGCTTTCTTTCTTCCCTGCTTCGTTAAATATCCAATACAAAGAAAATTTCATCAAAATACTCAGACATCAGCTGGGATGTAGAATGGCAGTAGTAATTTGTGATGTTCAGTTTCTTTCTTTTGTTGTTTGTTTTTGTTTTCCTCCCTTTCCATTTTTCTTGTTTTTTTGAGGTTCCCCTCTCTAGTGAAACATTTGTTTGGATTTAATTAAAATGGAGTATCTTCTTCAAGTACCATCTACGCAGGAAAATAAAATAAATCCATGCGAAGCAGTTTTGTTTTAAATAATTTGTTTCACACACTTTCCAGAATAAATTCTGTCTGTCTGTCTCACTGTCTCATTCTGTCTGTCTGTCTGTCTGTCTGTCTGTCTGTCTCTCTCTCCCTCTCTCTATCTATCTATCTGTTTATTTGTCTGGTTAGTTTCTCTGTCTGTTTATTTATCTATCCATCTGATTCTTGGTCTGTCCATCCGTTTGTCTGTCTCTGTCTTATTCTCTGTCTGTTTTTGTGTATCCTCCTCCCACTTTCTATTATATACAGGGTATTTCAGAAACTCGTGATACTGTTTCAGATGTAAATATCTGGGCATATGAAACTAATGTTGAGCAAAATGAAATTTACTCATCAAAATTTGAATGAAAAATTCAAAGGTTTGTGAATTTCATGAGCAATTTTGGTTTATTTTTGCATATCCTATTAAAATTTGAGATCATTTGAACAAGAATTGGTCCAGTTTCTAAGATTATGAAATGATGTAAATCTTTCTGGAACACCTTGTATATACACTACATATATACACACAAATGGATGTTTGGACTGAATTAAAATAGTTGCAGTATCTTTTTGAAGTGCCATCTATGCTGATGCCCTGTAGAAATACCTGTGCTGGTGCCACATGAAAGTGCCTCTGCCAGTGTCACATAAAGTGCTTGCACCAGTGTCACATAAAAGCGCACTTATTGGTCCCACATAAAAACACCTGTGCTGGTGCCATGTAACAACACCTGTGCTGGTGCCATGTAAAAGCATCAATGCTGGTGTCATGTAATGGTGCCCATGCTGGTGCCATGTGGATGCATATGTGCCAGTCATCATCATCATCATCATCATCATCATTTAACGTCCGTTTTCCATGCTAGCATGGGTTGGACGGTCGACCGGGGTCTGGTAAGCCATGGAGGCTGCACCAGGCTCCAGTCTGATTTGGCAGTGTTTCTACAGCTGGATGCCCTTCCTAACGCCAACCACTCCGTGAGTGTAGTGGGTGTTTTTTATGTGCCACCGGCACAGGAGCCAGCGCAGGCTGGCAAACGGCCACGATTGGTAGGTGCTTTTACGTGTCACCAACACGGACGCCAGTTAGGTGACAAAAATCATCTAGTACACTCTGTAAAGTGGTTGGTGCTAGGAAGGGCATCTGGCAAAACAGTTAAATGGAGCCCAGGCTGCTTTCCTACTGGCCAGCTCCTGTTAAACCATCCAACCGATGCCAGCATGGTGAATGGATTTTAAATGATGATGATGATGATAAATCACAACAAAAACATACACACACATGCACACACTCATACATACATCTGTTTAGGTGTACAAATGGGATGAAAATACCAAAAAGGTTCCAGATGGATTTGGTTCTGTGGCAGAAATGTTTATGGCAGCTGTGCAGTGGATGCACATGGAGATGTGTTTTGTAACCTTATAATGGGAGTTGTAGTTGTGGATAAATTGTAGAAACAAACCAATGAAGAAGTTACACCTGACGTAGTCCTTATCAACATCATATTTGTCATCATTCATTGTCCTTTTTCCATGCTTGCACGGGTTGGACTATTTGCCACAGTATTCACACACAATTTCTGAGAAGCTAAAGTCGGATGAAAGGACAAGTGTAGGTGTCTTGCAGTAGAGGAGATACATGGCTACTCCACATCATATAAGGGTTTGGGGGAGCAGTTAGGATGAAGATAAAGGTGGTAGCGATGGGGTGCAGTCTTGAGACAGCTAAGTGTTGTGTGAAACAGTTGGAAAACACCTTTCAAGTGTTGGGCCTTGCAGAGGCAACGATGAATGACTGAGACCTTGGGCATTATGCTGTGCTTGGAAAGACCCATCAAACTGGTGTCATACAACTGGCACCTGAGCCGGTGGCACATGGAAGCACCTATTACACTCTCAGAGTGGTTGGTATTAAGAAGGGCATCCAGCCATAGAGACCATGCGAAATCAGAGTGGAGTCTGTTGCAGCTTCCGTCTTGCCAGCACTGGTCAAACTGTCCAACCCATGTCAGCCCGGACAATGGACATTAAATGATAATGATGATGATGATGATGAATATCATCTAACTTTTTTGGACTGGAAATATAATGTAATGCACCAATGAGATGCTTACAGAGTTTTGGCTTTTCTCTGACTTTAGCAGACAAATTTGGTCTAGCTTTACCGTCCCTTGGAGTTTTGAGCAATGTCATAGATTATTGCAGAGATGAAGAGAACGAAGAAAGGCAAGGGGAGGATATGTCTTGCTTTTATTTCAGAAATGTCTTCACAGGAATCTAAATTTTCTGACTTATTTCAGTAATATTCATACTATGGGGCATAATGTCAAGCGGTGTGTGTCTGTGTGTGTGTGTGTGTGTCTGTTTTTGTTTCTCTGTGTGTATGTGTGTGTGTGTGTATGTGTGTGTGTATATGCGTGTGTCTGTTTTTGTTTCTGTGTGTGTGTCTGTTTTTGTTTCTGTGTGTGTGTGCACACGTGTATATGCATATGTGTGTGTGTCTGTTTTTGTTTCTAGGTGTGTATGCGTATATGTGTGTGTACATGTGTATATGCATGTGTGTGTGTGCAAACGTGTGTGTGCATGTCTGTTTTTGTTTCTCTGTGTGTATGTGTGTGCACAAGTGTATATGAATGTGTGTGTGTATGCATCTGTTTTTGTTTCTCAGTGTGTATGTGCGTGTGTGTACACATGTATATGCATGTGTGTGTATGTACAAAGGTGTGTATATGGATGTGTGTCTGTTTTTGTTTGTCCATGTCTATGTTTCTCTATTTATGTTCCTGTTTCCCAGTGCGTGTGAGTGTGTGTGTACGTGTGTGTATGTGTGTGTGTGTGTGCAAATGTGTATATGCATATGTGTGTGTGTTTGTGTATTTATGTTTTTGTTTGTATGTGTGTGTACATGTGTATACACATATGTATGTGTGTATTTATGTTTTATTTATTTCTCTGTGTGTATATATATGTGTGTGCACATGTGTATAAGCATATATATGTGTGTGTACGTGTATACAAATGTGTATGTTTGTGTGCATGCATGTGTGCGCGTGTGAATATATTTTAATTTCAATGCTGTTTTACCTCGACTTAATTCTGTGGAATTTTACCTCATTATTTCCACTATTTTGGCTAATTTAAATATTTTCCCAATGTTTTCTTCGAGATTTTGCATAGCCTTAAGTCGTGCTGTTTTATATATTGTATTTTATTTCATTTTTTAAAAAAGTATTTCATGGTTTATTCAGGCGAAAGGGAATGCTCTGCCTTCCTCGTCCCGTGACCTTATCAAGGCCTCCAAGAGTGGTGACACTGATGCGGCCAGTATTTAACCTGAACAGATATATAATTTGATGTTGTTGAGAAAAATCATTGATGGGAAAGGAATTTTTTAGTAGGTTAATATCCTGTGGAAGAAGGATTGGGTATATGGAGGGGGGGGGGCGTGTGTAGGAGAGTCTGCGAGGAGAGGTGAGCATAGTCTCAGGCATGGCTCTGTGGTTAAGAAGCTCAATTTGCAACCATGTGATTCCCGGTTCAATCCCACTACACAACACATTGTACAGGTGCTATTGTAACCCGGGGACTACAGATGCTTTATGAGTGAATTTGGCAGGCAGAAACTGTATGGAAGCCCATCATATGTGTACACACATGCACACACACACACACATGCACACACACACACACCACATGCACATGCACACACACACACGCACACACACACACACATAAATAAAGTTATATATGGCCAGTTTATAGAATTACCCTGGGTTTCACATCCATAAAGCATTTAGCTTTCATGCGCTTTATGGACGTGAGATCCAGGGTGATCCCAACCAACCTTATCTAACTTCATTTATATAATATACTGCTCTATAACTCAGAGATTGCTTGTTTTTCAGATTTATATTTTACCGACTATATATATAGGTGCAGGAGTGACTGTGTGGTAAGCAGCTTGCTTACCAGCCATATGGTTCCAGGTTCAGTCCCACTGTGTGATACCTTGTGCAAGTGTTTTCTACTATAGCCTCGGGCTGACCAAAGCCTTGTGAATGGAAATTGGTGTGTCTACATCCCCATAACTTAGCGGTTTGGCAAAGGAGACTGACAGAATAAGTACGAGGCTTACCAAGAATAAGTCCTGGGGTCGATTTGTTCGACTAAAGGTGGTGCTCCAGCATGCTCGGGCCAACTAAAGCCTTGTGAGTGGATGTGGTAGATGGAAACTGAAAGAAGCCCATCAAATATATATATGTTTGTGTGTCTGTACTTGTTCCCCACCATTGCTTGACACCGATGCTGCTGTGTCTACGTCCCTGAAACTTAGCAGTTCAGCAAAAGAGACTGATAGAATAAGTACTGGGCTTACAAAGAAAAACTTCTGGGTTCGATTTGTTTGACTAAAGGCAGTGCTCCAGCATGACCACCATCAAACGATGGACACAAATAAAAGAGTAAAAGAATATATATGTATGTGTGTGTGTGTGTGTAGCAAAAATCTAGATTCAGATGAATTAGGTACTTATGTTGAGACACCAGAATTTAGTACGGTATTTTCCATACAGTTTCAAAATAAAGTGAAGTGAAGACAGTATGTTCTTTGTCTATTTCCTTACCTTCTTGGAGGTTATAGGTAAAATTATACTGTGTCCATCAGTTTTAATTTAATTTGATTCTATGTATTAATGCAGCTGAGGATTGCTCTGCATTTAAATTGGTGTAATGGTTGTATTGTTCAATGAAATGGAGTCGCTTGAAACGACAGTACTGCATTGTCTCTGGATATCCTTGTTGCTTATTTTGATATATATATATATATATATATATATATATATATTATATATATATATAAAATACAAAATGGGACAAGAACGCAAACATCCTGACAGCTAGGTGATACAAAAAAGGACAACAAAACATCCTGATAGACAATACAAAGAAAACAAGGATGGGTCATTCAAAGCCCTCTTTCTTCAGTCAAGCACCATATTATCCTTACAATTTCGGCTGATTATTCTTGAGATTGCTCCAATTTGGCCAGCCCCAAGAAAAAACTAAGCTAAGAGCATTAGATTCCTTGGAAGAAATCAGCGAATGTATAAGGACAGAAGAAACGGACAAGTTACACAAATATAAATGCAATAATAAATAATAAAAATAATAACAGGACATATATATATATATATATATATATATATAGTCAAATCAAATAAATGCACATTAATAATGACAATAACAAACAAGAGGACATGCACATGGAATGTATTAGTTTGATGCTTGGTACGAAGAAAGAGTTTTTGACATTTTGAGCATAAGCTCTTCATTGGAGAGCAAAACAGAAAAGTCCAAAGAATGAAAAAAATCACCAACAGCATGTGTGTAGCACCGTTGCTGAAGTGAATGCCTTTGTACATACGTAGGCATTCACTTCAGTGTGTATGTATGTAGGCACAGGCATAACTATGTAGTAAGAAGCTTATTTCCTGAGTGCATGGTTTTGCACCCTGCACAATTGTCGTCTATTATAGCCCCGGGCCAGCCAAAGCCTTGTGGGTTGATTTAGTGAATGGAAATTTAAAAAAAAAAAAGCTTGTTGTGCATGTGTGGGTGTATGTGTGTGGCAAGCTGGCAGAACCGTTAGCATGCTGGGCAAAATGCGTAGCCGTATTTCGTTTGCCGTTACGTTCTGAGTTCAAATTCCGCCAAGGTCGACTTTGCCTTTCGTCCTTTCGGGGTCAATAAATTAAGTACCAGTTTCACACTGGGGTCGATGTAATCGGCTTAATTCGTTTGTCTGTCCTTGTTTGTCCCCTCTGTGTTTAACCCTTTGTGGGTAGTAAAGAAATAGGTATTTTGTCTGCCGTTATGTTCTGAGTTCAAATTCCGCCATGGTCGACTTTGCCTTTCATCCTTTCGGGGTCGATAAATTAAGTACCAGTTTTGCACTGGGGTCGATGTAATCGGCTTAATTCATTTGTCTGTCCTTGTTTGTCCTCTCTACATTTAGCCCGTTGTGGGTAATAAAAAGAAACAATAGTGATCATCATCATCAGCAGCAGCTGCAGCATCATCATCCTACACATCTGAGTAATACAACTTATGAGTCTTATTTCAACTTTATGGAGCATCAGCAGCTGTTTGAATGAAACTCAAGATGGTTTACTCTTTCTCAAGTATCAATTCAAGAGCTGCGGCCATGCTGGGGCACCGCCATCAGTTTATATGGTTTCTTTTCATTTCATTTCTTTTTGAGATGTTATGCAGTTTCTATTAGCTTTTGATGGTGAGATTGTTAACGAGCAGCATCCGAGATTTCAAGGCTTAGCATCATCATCATCATCTGTAGTGATTTTTGAGTGCTTCAGTCATGTTTCCTTAAATTACTGTAATATCCTACACCTCTCCACCAAACCATCCCTTCTTTCACCTAGGACATAGTGCTGCTTCCGAAATGCCTGAATCGTTGTCGTCAAGATTCCTTAATGATTAACGAGATATGCGAGCATTTCTAAAAATTCTCTCTTTTAATTGACTACTAGATGGTTTGTCTCTCATGCCACACACCATCACTGTTAAGGCCGTCTTGTCCAATGAGTGGGCATCAGGTGTCGCATTTGACGTTCGATGTGATTGTAAAACCCTCACCTGTTCTATTCCGGTTCTCCCGATTGTCATTAGATTTCATTGAGAAGAAGTGCAACTTCGTTATTTGGTTTCAAACTAACCTCCTCATACTCCTTCTCAACCTCATCTTTTGTAATTCTTCTTCTTCTTCTTCTTTTATGTCTTGTCTTGTTTATCTTTGTTGTCTTCTCCGTCTTTGTTGTCACCTTCATCTTCTTCATTGTCACCTTCTTCTTCTCCTTCTTCTTCTTCTTCTTCTTCTTCTTTTATGTCTTGCCTTGTTTATCTTAGTTGTCTTTTTCATCTTTGTTGTCACCTTCATCTTCTTCATTGTCACCTTCTTTTTCTTCTTCTTCTTCTTCTTCTTCTTCTCCTCCCCCCACCTTATATTCCATGAAGGGTTCTCCTATCACTTTTCCTATGGGTTTTCTGATCAATGATATGTTTGTGTGCACTTAGATAATGTACTGGTGCCTGCTCTTTCTTATAAAACTAATAAGAGAAAGAAACACTATAAAACATCTGTGTGTGTGTGTGTGTGTGTGTGAGAGAGAGAGAGAGAAAGAGAGAGAGAGAAGGCAACGTAGGAAAACCTATTGATCCAGGGCTTTTGTATCTCTGTAAAAAAAGGATAAAAGGTAATGTAATTCTGTATATTTTAAGAAGAGGTATTGGAATGGATTATCAGAGATACAGCAACATAAAGATGGTAAAGGAGTATATTGATCTTAAATACTGTTGTGGGAGATATGAAGGAAAAAAAAAAAAGAACCTCCAAAAAACCCCCAAAACAACAACAAAAATCTCCTCTACTCCAAGGTAAAAAAAAAAACAAAAAAAACCACAAAATAACTACACATGTGTACCCCCTCTCAAAAAAAAAGCTAAAGAGAAAATACTGGATTACAGTTGTGAGCCGAAGAGGTGGAGCTGGTACAGTGTAGGTATATTAATACAATGGCTTTAGGTAGGGAGCATATGTTGTGTCTGTGAGACTGTGAAGAGGTTTCGTATGTATACGTAATTTTTATTGTATGGATTTTTATTTGTTTTGAAGGATATTTCTTGTTCTTCTTGTGTTTTTAGAAACGTACCCACTTGTAAAAATAAAATTTAAAAAAAACAAACAAAAAGAGAAAAGGAAAGACAGGAAGAGCAATGGTTGTTTTAGCTATCATATTATTTTATATCTAACTTTCTGGTTACGCAGCTGGCTCTAGTGTAATTCCTGAGCTGGAAGTTCAAGTGATTCTACTCACTTTGTTTACCTTTACATGAGGTACTTGAAATTATTTAAACAGGTTTTTGGTTTTAGTTTTGGTCTGGTGGTTAGAGTGTCGGGTTCACTTTCGTAAGGTTGTAGGTTCAATTCCTGCACTGAGCATACATTTTGTCTTTGAAGAAGAAAAAAAAAAAAAAAATCTCAATTTCACGCTGTTCCGACTTCCTCCAATCAACTAAAAAATGTGCCTCAGTCTTTTGTCAGTGAATCCTTTTCCTCCTCTCCATTTATCATATTCTTGGGGTTTGTTGGAACAGGGGTGGGCAGGTTGCCAATTAGCAAAACACGGTATACATACCAAAGTTACTTGCTTGTGAGTGAAGATTTTGGTATTCTTCTTCTTCTTCTTCTTCTTCTTCTTCTTCTTCTTCTTCTTCTTCTTCTTCTTCTTCTTCTTCTTCTTCTTCTTCTTCTTCTTCTTCTTCTTCTTCTTTTCTTCTTCTTCTTCTCTTCTTCTTCTTCTTCTCTTCTTTTCTTCTTTCTTCTTCTCTTCTTTCTTCTTCTTCTTCTTCTTCTTCTTCTTCTTCTCTTCTTCTTCTTCTTCTTCTTCTTCTTCTTCTTCTTATTATTATTATTATTAGAAGAAGGCAGTGAGCTGGCAGAATTGCTAGCATACAAGGCAAAATGCTTAGCGACATTTTGTTCAAATTCTGCTGAGGTCGACTTTGCTTTACATCCTTGTGGGGTTGATAAATTAAGTACCAGTGGTGTACTGGGGTCAATGTAATTGACTTATCCCTTCCCAAAATTGCTTGGCCTTATGCCTAGAGTAGAAAGGATTATCATTATTACTATTATCAGTTTCTCTTCTTCCTTCTATTTTCTTTCCATTTCTTGCCGAGTGTCTTCCTGACACCTTGGGCAAAGAAACTTACTGTATACATTTATAGGCCTTTATAATAAATACACCATATTATTTCCAAATGTACAAAATCAAACAAAGTTACTTTTTATTCTTTTATTTGTTTTGGTCATTTGATTGTGGCCATGCTGGGGCGCCACATTTAGTCAAGCAAATCAACCCCAGGACTTATTCTTTGTAGGCTTTGTACTTATTCTATCAGTCACTTTTGCTGAACTGCTAAATTGTGGTGACATAAACACACCAGCATCAGTTGTCAAGCGATGTTGAGGGGACAAACACAGAACTAAAAAACATACACACACACACAACGGGCTTCTTTCAGTTTCTGTCTGCCAAATCCACTCACAAGTCTTCGGTCAGCTGGAGGCTATAGTAGAAGACACTTGCCCAAGTTGCCACACAGTAGCACTGAACCCGGAACCATATGGTTGGTAAGCAAGCTACTTACCACACAGCCACTCCTGCACCTATATGTTAAAAAAGAAAAGAAAAACAATTTACATGGAAGGTTATCATTCTCAGAGTGACAATGTTCTCCTCAATATGTGTGATGTGCCAGGTAAAACAATCCATTGCCCTTCTCGCTGGAATGGTAAGCAAAGAATCATCTTCAAATCATTTTCAGTTCTGGAGAACTGGCAGAACTGTTCGCATGCCAGGCAAAATGCTCAGCAGCATTTCATCTGTCTTTATGTTCTGAGTTCAAATTCCACTGAGGTTGTCATTGCTTTTCATCCTTTCAGGGTCGATAAAATAAGTACCAGTTGAGCACTGCGACCATGCTGGGGCACTGCTTTCAAGAATTTTTAGTCAAATGAATTGAACCCAGTACTTAATTGTTTTTTGCTTGCTTTTATAAATCTTGGTACGTATTCGATTGGTGAACTTCTAAGTTACAGGAACATAAACACATCAACATCAGTTAAGTGGTGGTGGGGGGGGGGGACAAACACCCACCCACACATACAGAATGGGCTTGTTTCAGTTTTCATCATCCAAATTCACTCACAAGGCTTTGGTTAGCCTGGGGCTATAATAGAAGACACTTGCCTACCGTGCTGCACAGCGGGACTGAACCCAGAACCATGGGGTTGGGAAGCAAGCTTCTTACCACACACCCATACCTACATGATCAGTCTTTATTGAAAAATCCCGTAAAATATCTCCTTCCCAGTAATTATAATGATCGTAATAATAATAATAATAATAATAATAATAATAATGATAATAATAATAATAATCATCATCATCATCATCGTTTAACGTCTGTTCTCCATGCTAGCATGGGTTAGATGGTTCGACCGGAGATCTGGGAAGCCAGAAGGCTGCACCAGGCTCCAGTCTTATCTGGCAATGTTTCTGGCAATAATAATAATAATAATAATAATCACCATCATCATTTAATGTCCCAGTTTCCTTACTGGCATAGTTTGAGCTACCTGTGCTTATACTTTCATCCTCTTTTTCACAGATTCTTCATTTGCTCTCTAACTCTATCATCACCATCTGTACCAGCCTCTGCATGGTTGCTCAACCTGTTTGAAATACCAAGCACAATTACCTTAACCCTTTTGTTACTGTATTTTAGTTGAAATATGCTGCCTTTGTTTCAAAAATATTTTGAAATAATGACTGTCAAGCTTAATAAAAGCATGGTTGATTGCATACAGTCTTGTCCCTTGCAACCTTTTCCAGCTGGGCATCCCTAATGTTGCAGGCTCATAAGTGCTGGTGCCACATAAAAAGCATCCATGCTGGTGCTGTGTCAAAGTACCCAGTACACTCTGTTAAGTGGTTGGCATTAGGAAGGGTATCCAGCTGGAACCTGAACAGCACTTCAATTAGTCAGCTTCTGTCAAACCATCTAACCCATGCCAACATGGAAAACGGATGTGAAATGATGATGATGATGATGTGATGATGGAGATTAGTAAAATAATTTTTGTCGTCATTAGTAAGCTGATGTTTGGAACATAAATTATCAGGAAATTTTAATGGAAGGATTTAATTCAGATTATTTTAAAACAAAAAGTTTGTATCAAAAAAAAAGTGGGGGTGGTCTCAGGTGGATTGGTATTGAAAGGATCAGATCCCACCTCTTCCATTTCTCTCTGTAAAGTGTTTGGTACTTGGGTGATCATCCATGGCAGAAACC
>NC_043015.1:51189031-51234031 GCF_006345805.1 Octopus sinensis
ATTAGAAAATTTTTCCATTTACAAGAGACATTAAATGACTAGCCAAGACAATGTGAGTTAAGAAGGTGAACGAAACAATATTTATAGGGGAAACAACAGAGGATAGGGGCTTTCCATGATGGTAGTATAGCCATAAGCTTTATGGTTACTCCATGACAGGAATGTAGCAAACTAAAAAATGAAACTTCTAAAAGGAAACAGACAAACATTTAACAAAATAACTTAAGGGAACAGGGTTTTTATAGACATAAATATTGCAAGGATTTGGTTGAAATTGGCTGATCTGGAACAATGATCGTTGGTGTATATTTGAATTGTGGTTTTTGTCACCTGTTGTCATGACATTTTACCTACCCCGGTAGGGTGAAACAGTTTGGTTGATTGCATTTAGGTGGAGTTTTCACATGTATTTTACAAGATATTGATTCCTAGGCATCGATTTTCTGTCTCAGATATGAATTTATACCTCATTTAGTCTCTCTGTACCTTGGAAGGTGCATGACTCCTGTAAAATAATAATTCTGAGATATACCATCATCAGCTCCATTTAAGGTTTTTGCGATGCCCCCAAAATTTATGTAAGTATGGAGTTGTATGATAATGTGTGTGTATGTAATATTTGCATTCAAACATATTTCTGTTGAAATATAGGGAGAAAATAAGGCATAAATATATATTTAACTAACAGGAAGCGCAGGAGTGGCTGTGTGCTTACCAACCACATGTTGTTTCGGGTTCAGTCCCACTGCTTGACACCTTGAGCAAGTGTCTTCTACTTTAGCCTCAGGCTGATCAAAGCCTTGTGAGTGGATTTGGTAAACGAAACTGAAAGAAGCTCGTCATATATATATATATTATATATATATATATATATATATATATATATATATATGTATTATGTAAGAAACGAAAGTGTATGTACGCCGCTATATGTATTATATATATATATATATATATATATATATATATATATATATATATATATATATATATATATATTTTCAATTAGTCAATTTAGGGTAGCAAAAAAATTCAATAGAAATTATCGCTACCAGCGGCCTGGTGGAAAAGAGAAAATAGTCATCGACTAAATATATAAATTAACAATTTAGGAGTGACCCTAACAGGTCACTCGTCCACCAGAAAGAGCAGCCATAACTCACACCGCCAAGTAGTAGTAATTCAGAAATTAGGTGAAAATTTAAAAACATTTACCCTAATTCATCTTTTAGACGTTGCAACGTTTCTGTGTCACAGAAACGTTGCAACGTCTAAAAGATGAATTAGGGTAAATGTTTTTAAATTTTCACCTAATTCTGAATTACTACTACTTGGCGGTGTGAGTTATGGCTGCTCTTTCTGGTGGACGAGTGACCTGTTAGGGTCACTCCTAAATTGTTATATATATATATATATATATAAAATAATGCAAAATGTGACAATAACGCAAAAACATCCTGACAGCTACGTAATACAAGAAAGGAACAGCAAAACATCCAGATTGACGATACAAACAAACGTCCAGATAGACGATGAGTTGATTACATTGACCCCAGTGTTTAACTGGTACTTATTTTATTGATCCTGAAAGGATGAAAGGCAAAGTTGACCTTGGTGGAATTTGAACTCAGGACGTAGCAGCAGGTGAAATACTGTATTTCGTCCAGTGTGCTAACAATTCTGCCAGCTTGCCACCCTTAATAATAATAATAATAATAATAATAATAATAATAATAATAATAATAATAATAGTCGTCGTCGTCGTCGTCGTCGTCGTCGTCGTCGTCGTCGTCGTCGTCGTCGTCGTCGTCGTCGTCGTCGTCGTCGTCGTCGTCGTCGTCGTCGTCGTCGTCGTCGTCCCCCCCTCCTCCTCCTCCTCCTCCTCCTCCTTTCTACTATAGACACAAGGTCTGAAATTTTCGAGGAGGGGACTAATCAACAACATCAACCCCAGTGTTTCACTGGTACTTAATTTATTGACCCCGAAAGGATGAAAGGCAAAGTGGACCTCAGCATAACTTGAACTTAGAACATAGTAATGAGTGAAATATTGCTAAGCATTCCATCAAGTGTGCTAACAATTCTGATTTCTTTACTGCCCACAAGGGGCTAAACATAGAGGGGACAAGCAAAGACAAACAAAGGGATTAAGTCGATTATATCGACCCCAGTGCATAACTGGTACTTAATTTATTGACCCTGAAAGGATGAAAGGCAAAGTCGACCTCGGTGGATTTGAACTCAGAATGTAATGGCAGACGAAATATCGCTAAGCATTTCGCCCAGCTTGCCGCCTTTACTAATAATGATAGTAATAATAATAATAATAATAATAAGTCTAACTGTGTACCAAGCAGAAAATAAAATCTGTATATTGTATACTGAGAAAAATGTGAACAATAAATTTTTCTCGTACCCTTCTCTTTGGTTTCATGGTTCCAACTGTTGTAAAAGAAAAAAAAAAAGGACAAAAACAAAAAAAAAAATTAAAAATAAAAATAAAACCACAAACCTGATCAAAAAAAAAGGAAAAATAAGGAAGCCAAAAAAAAAAAAAAAGACATATTGATCTCATTCCACACCATTTCCTTTTCTGATCAATACTTTATTGCTTTACTGATTAGGTTATGTCCACCTAGGTTAACACACTAAACTAATAACTGCACCAAGGATTGACGCTGGTTTCTTCTTACTGTAGTCTTTTATTTATTTACATTGATATCATGCTTCATTTGTTTGCCGGCTTTTCTTTCCATAGTTATCACCACTTACCATTTTCTTTATTATTATTATTATTATTATTATTATTATTTTGTTATTTTTTTATTTTTTTATTTTTTTATAGTGCTCCCTTGAATGAAACCATTTCACAAGAGTTCCGATCATAAGAAAATAAGTGGGGTTGGAAGGGAGATAAGCAAAGACATTTTCAACCTGTCTTTGTTAGTCAGTTGGGTTTATTTGTCTATTTGTATATGTATTTGTTTGTTTGTTTGTTTTTTTTGCTTGTTTGTATGTATATCTATGACCTAGTTTTAAGGGTCATTTTTTTTTCTTATTTTTGTGCGTGTTGGTAGGAGCAAAAGGGGCTTTATTTATTAAATTTCCAGGCCAGGAACTTGGTGGTTTGTGTAGCAAAGCTTTAACATTTATCATTTAGCCATAATACTTTTGTGCGATTGGGAATTCTTGCATTGTGTTGAGTTGTCAAGAAACAATTTTGGGAAATCTTTTCCCCCCCTGCAAAAAAAAACACAAAAAAAAACAACAAAAAAAACACTAAAAATATATAAAGCAATGAAACAAAGATATCAGGGTGGCGTTGGTGGTGTGTTGGTGAAAGAACCCCAAAAGAAAATGATGTACTTATGTGAACCTTTGTATGTTTTTGACTTGTTTATCATATCTTGAAGTCGACTTGTTGTTTATAATGGAACCTTTTCAGATTTTTCTTGACAAAAATAACCTTTTCATTTCCAGTAATTCATCTATTTGAAGTCAGTACCGGTAAACCAGTGGGGGATGGAAAACCAATTTGCCATAAGGTTGGTGATTTCATATTAGCTGTGTTTATATACATACACATATACACACACAGACATATATACATGCACACAGGCATATAAACATGCACGCACACACACATATGCACACATGATCACACACACATACATATACATGTATACATATATAAAAATATATCATATATATATATATATATATACAGATGTATATATATGCATACATATATACATATTCATATATATACATATATGTGTGTATGTATATGTATATATATATATATATATCTATATATATATATATATTGGTGTTGAATGGTTTTGTTTTTCTTCTTTTTTTTTCTAATTATATGTATGTGGGTAATTAAGATTCAATAACATTCTGAAATTGTATTTCCTCTAATGTGTTCTTGAAATATGTAGGCTGTATTCTTCTCTCTCTCTCTCTCTCTCTCTCCCCCTGTCTCTCTCTCTCTTCCCATCTTTCTTTCCTTTTCCCCTTTTTTCTTTTCTGTTTTCTTTCCTTTATTATTTTTTTCCCTTTTTTGATAATTGCCTATTTGGTTTTGAAGTTCTGGTTCTCAGACATTCTTCGATTTCTTTCTATTTTTTTTTTTTTGTTCTCTCTCTCTCTCTCTCTCTCTCTCTCTCTCAGTAATGGTGTAATTGGAAGCATTTATCATATTTGGATAATTCAAACGACATGAATATTATTATAAAAGCATCATGGCATGATGGAAAAATCTGTTTTATATCTGATTACATTCACGGCCTATCAACAGAAACGATATGCGAATTTGAAATCATGAAATCATTATTATTATTATTACCACATCTATTATTATTATTATTATTATTATTATTATTATCGTTATTATTATCGTTATTATCGTTATTATTATTATTATTATTATTATTATTATTATTATCATTATTATTATTATTATTATTATTATTATTATTATTATTATCGTTATTATTATCGTTATTATTATCGTTATTATCGTTATTATTATTATTATTATTATCATTATTATTATTATCATTATTATTTTATTATTATTATTATTATTATTTTATTATTATTATTATTATTATTATTATCATTATTATTATTATTATTATTATTATTACGATATCGACCTCTCTACCACCACAGCTTTATTCTCCATCAACTCATAAACTAAATCAACATGTAATATTCAATTTTTACAAAATATTTCATTGTGTTAATCTTTCAATGCAGCAATTATTTACATATTTTCGACCAGAATTCTGACGATTTCTGAAATTTCACTGTTTATTCCATCGAATAAACAGGTTTTCGTCTCTAGTTTCTCTTTTGTTTTGTTTTGTTTTTTGTTTTTTGTTGTTGATTTTACTCTATTCTAAAAAAGAAGGACATACCAACTGCTGCAACTTTTTTTTTTTTTTTTTTCCTGTTCTGGCTAAATGGTTTGGAAGCCAGAAAGAATGGTGCAACCATTTCTGTAGATACGGAAAGATACTCTTCTATTCCCCCACTCTCTCTTCCTGCTTCCTCTCTCTTGCTCTCTGCCTTTGTCTCTCTGCTTCTCTCTCTCTTTCTACTCCCTCTCTCTTGCTCTCTGCCTCTCTCTCTCTCTCTTGCTCTCTGCCGCTCTCTCTCTCTCTTGCTCTGCTCTCTCTGCCTCTCTCTCTCTTGCTCTCTGCCTATCTCTCTCTCTCTTGCTCTCTGCCTCTCTCTCTCTCTTGCTCTCTGCCTCTCTCTCTCTCTCTTGCTCTCTGCCTCTCTCTCTCTCTTGCTCTCTGCTTCTCTCTCTCTTCCTCTTCCCTCTCTCTTGCTCACTGCCTCTCTCTCTGCTCACTGCCTCTCTCTGCTCTCTACCACTCTCTTTTGCTCTCTCTCTCTTTCTACTCTCTCTCTCTCTTTCTCTGCCTCTCTCTCTCTCTCCTCTCTCTTGCTCTCGTCCGCTCTCTCTCTCTCTGCTCTCTGCCTCTCTCTCTCTCTCTCTTGCTCTCTGCCTCTCTCTCTCTCTTGCTCTCTGCTTCTCTCTCTCTTCTCTTCCTCTTCCTCTCTCTGCTCCTGCCTCTCTCTTCTCACTCTACTGCCTCTCTCTTGCTCTCTACCTCTCTCTTTTGCTATCTGCTTCTCTCTCTCTCTTCCTGCTCCCTCTCTCTTGCTCTCTGCTTTTGTCTCTCAGCTTCTCTCTCTCTCTTCATGCTCCCTCTCTCTTTCTCTCTCTCCCTGTATGTGTATGTCTGTGCTCTATGCGTATCTCTCGCTCTCACTTTTTGCTTGCTCGTTGTCTGTTTTGTCTTTCTCTCTCTCTCTTTTATTGTTTCTCCCTGATTCCCCCTCTCTTACTCTCCTGTGTTTCTCTCTCTCTCTCTTACTCTCTGTGTTTCTCTCTCTTTCTGTCTTTCTCACAATCTCTCTTTCTCTTTCTCTCCTGCTCTTTCTGTTTGTGTCTGTGTATTTGTCTATCTGTCTCTCCCCCTCTCACTCTCTCTCCCCTCATTCTCTGTCTCTCTTACTACATCTGTGTCTGTCTCTCTCACTCTACCTCTCTTTCTTTCTTTTTCTTCATCACTGTCTCATTCTCTGTCCCAGTCTCTCTGCTTCCTCTCCCTCTTCTTTCTGCACCTGTCTGTCTCTGTGTCTCTCTCTTTCTGTGCCTGTCTGTCTATCTGTCTTTCTCTCTCTCTCTCTCTCTCTCTGTTTCTTTGATTCTTTGTCTCTCTCTTTCTCTGTGTGTCTGTCTTGGTCTCCCTGTTTCTCTCTTGCTCCTTAAATATCTCTCAAGCTGTCAAAAGAACCTTCTCACCTTCTCCTGTCAGCGCCAGGTGTGTTTTATGTTTAATGAATTAACAGATTACCTGTTGCCACATGACTCCATGAAGAGATTTCCTGAACACATGTTGCATCTTAAAACTGTTGTTACAGTCACCTTACCTGTGAAACATGATGTATACAATAGGATGTATTGCACGTTATTTGAAGGCACATGGCTCAGTGGTTAGAGCGTCAGGCTCACAATCATGAGGCAGTGAGTTCGATTCCCAAACTGGGCTGTGTGTTGTGTTCTTGAGCAAGACACTTTATGTGTTTTGCTCACATAACATATATATAATATATATATATATACGATGGGCTTCTTTTAGTTTCCATCTACCAAATCCTCTCTTAAGGCTTTGGTCAGCCCAAGGCTATAGTAGAAGACCCTTGCCCATAGTACCATGTGGTTGGGAAGCAAGCTTCTTACCACACAGCCACTCCATCAATGTCATTCATGAGTTGCTACTGATGACAGATTAGAAGTCATCATCACTTCAACGTTTAATGTCCATCTTCCATGCTGGCATGGTTGGATGGTACCACAAGATCCACAGTGCTTAAATTTTTTCTGTTTCAAAAGACTTTTTTTTGTAGTTTTACATTTTGCTAGACGGTTGCTATAGTTCCATAGATTCTGGAGATTTGACGACATTTAGCTAATTACCTAAATATTGCAGTATATATTTTGGCTGGTTTAACACTTTCGGCATTTAAACCAGTCATATCTGGCCAAAATATTCTACCTGTCTAATCTTCAGATTAACCAGAGCTGGACTCTCACACCTACCCTACAGTGTCATTTTGAAAATAAGCAATCAGCGCTGCCCCGACTGGCCTCCGTGCTGGTAGTACGTAAAAAGCACCATCCGATCATGGCTGTTTGCCAGCCTCGTCTGGCACCTCTGCTGGTGGCACGTAAAAGGCACCCACTACACTTATGGAGTAGTTAGCATTAGGAAGGGCATCCAGCCGTAGAAGCATTGCCAGACCAGACTGGGTCTAGTGCAGCCTTCTGGCTTCCCAGACCCCAGTTGAACCGTCCAACCCATGCCAACATGGAAAGCGGACGCTAAACGATGATGATGATGATGATGATGACACCATCAAATATGCAGAGCTTCGAGACAATACATGATCAATTCAAAACAATGTGAACAAATAAGCATCACATTTGACAAAGTAATCTGAATGCTAAAGGGTTGAACAAGGTTTACAGTTTCTCATCTCCTGCTGCCTTCCTTCAGTGTCTGGTATCCATAGCACCAGAGGAAGACACTGGTTTTGGTGCTTACACTTTATAGTATTCACTGGGTCCGTTCTATGATGCCAGTGGCACTAGAGAGGTTGTTGAAAGCAGGAGCAAAGACTTTCCTCAACCTTATCCCATGATCACATGTTTGTCCAGGACCACTGGATGTTATACATCACTGGTCACCATGCGCATTGCATCATTTTCGTTTTCAGATGATGCCACCCTGTTGGCGAGGCAAGCAGGCCTATGTTTCCCCCCTGATCTGAAGACTATATCATCGATATCATTGCAGGGTGTACCCATTTACAGCTGAGTGGACTGGAGCAATGTGAAATGAAGTGTTTTCCTCACGAACACAATGTGCTGCTTGGTTTGGGAATCGAACCCATGATCAAGCAATTGTGTCTGCAACACCTTAACCATTAGGCCATATCAGGTTTTTATTAGTTTTCTAGATGGTTGCCTGTGTTGTTGCTTGCTATATAGCTTTTAATTCCCTGTAACTTGTAATTATCCCCACTCTTTTCATTTTTTTGTTTCCTCTCCTTTTTCTGTTTCAGACAGGATAGCCCTGTATCTCCTCTACAACAAAAATAAAACCCTGTTTCTGTCCCTCTATCATACTTTAACCTCTCGTCGTTTGGTATGAAACCACCTCCCTTAATACTGCTTCCTTCTTCAGCCAAGGGGGTTTTGTCTTGTGACCTTGCTGGTACAGGTGCCACATAAAAAGCACACCGTCCACTCTGTAAAATGATTGGCATTCAGAAATGCATCTGGCTGTAGAAACCATTCTGTAGCTGACAGTGGGGCATGGCATGGTCCTCTGGCTCTCTGGCTCCTATCAAGCCATTCAACCCATGCCAGCATGGAAAACAGGCAATAAATTGTAATGATGACGACAATGATGTCTGACTTTTTTGTATTTATTTTGCTAAATTTTATATTTAGAAATCTAATCTAACTTTTATATCTGGCAATCTAATCTTTGAGGTATAAATTTTGATATTGGCTCGAGATATCATGTTTACTTGATGGAATTCTTCAACCTGAATCAGAGAACTGTTATTATTTCTGTGGACATTTCTCTATATTAATATGTCTGATTAGCTTTCATATTCACGGATGTCTGCTTGTTGCACATAAATTTCAATTTGAATAAATATAGCAATAATTGTTTCTTCATTATTTGACCAGTGTCTTTATACTGTGTTTTGTGCTTTCTTTTTGCTGAGAAAAATCTAACTCGGTCTGATGTCAGACAAACAAAAACAAAACAAAAAAAAAAACTCCCCCTCAAAAAAACACCCCCTCCAAAGAAAAAAACCAAAACAATAAAAGAACAAAAAATACAAAGCAATAAAAGAACAAAAAAAAAACAAAATCAGAAACAAAACAATACAAAAAAATAACAAAACGCAAACAATTTATCTGTCAACAAATATAACTTTACTGCCTTGTCTTACCATATTTTGGTATTAACAGTGCTTGGATGCTGTTAGTAGTGTGCATAGCATTTAACAACGTACTTTTCTTGTTCATTTCCTCCTCCTATCTCGGCTTCAGCGTTCTAAGTGTAGAACCAATCGGTTTTCTGTCATTCTACGACTATCTGACTAATATAAAGGCTGTTTTCATTGTCGTTCCGAGGGGAATTGGATAGTGCTAGAATTCTGCAGCAAATTTCCATTACAATAATGGAATTTTCTAAAAGTGTTTCTTATTAATTGATAGATTTATTGCATTAGTAAAGATACTTTATTCTGCACACTTTATTTTCTATGATACCAGCTCCAAACAGAACAAAAAATAAAAAAACAACTAATGTAATTTGGACTAATTTATTGATATTAAAAAAAGAAAGAAAAAAAGAACTAATCTTTTAAATTCAGCTCTTGTTCTTTCCACTATGTATTTTTTATTTATTTATTTGAAGTTGTATTCAGTATTTTTTTTTTTTTTTAGCTAATTTGAAAATGCATTTTTACTAGAATTTTCGGTCCTTGTGGTACTCTTAACAACACGCTGTAGTCACGGCTTTTCTTTACTTCTGATTTTTCTTGTACCAGTAACGTTTGGCTGTTTTTGAAGTGAAGAAGCACCAAAGAAAAATAAACTGATTTATTATATGATAATGAATAAAAGTTGTCAGGCATAGGCTTGGCTGCGTGGTAAGCAGTTTGCTTCCCAACCACATGCATGGCACCTTGGGCAAGTGTCTTCTACTATAACACTAGGCCAAGCAAAAACTTGTGAGTAGATTTGGTAGACGGAAACTGAAAGAAGCTATACTGAGAAACTAGGAAAGGATTATTTTAGGGAGAGAGATTACAATTTGGAAGTTATCTGAAGAATTAATATAAATAATTACAGTTTATGAAAGTGTATATTAGTAATGATGTGGGCTAAATGATTGAATGAAGCAATTAAAAATGAGAGAAATTCTTAGCTTCGCTGTGCATATATATATATATCTAAAGGCCTATGATATGCAGGAGACTGATTGGAAGAGCATTGCCTGTCATAACCAAAGATGGAGGAAGCAGGTTTAGGAGGGGGTCGACACTTTTGAGAGAGCACGTATTCTGCATGAAGAACTTAAGCGTGCTGCGCAAAGGTACACTGCTGGTGTAGTGAATAGGGAAAGCTTGGTCTGCAATGTTTGCAGTCGTGCATGCTTGTCAACAGAGCTGCAAATGCAAAATATAAGTTAGTCCTAGAGCGCACGGTGTTCTGGAAGGTCAGCAATAGTTTTTCTCGGTCACAAGTGGATGGCTATCAGTCTGTGAGTAATTCTGTTTTTTTTATATAATCTTCATGTGTCTTGCCTGCCTAATTGTTCTGGTGTCCGCTGAATTTTCCTCTAGAGAACATTTTTTTCTTTGTAGTTTGATCGTAGGTGATCTATTTCTAGCATACGGCCGACTACCTAATGGTCTTGCTCTTTTGAATATACATATATATATATATAATCAAAATAAGCAACAAGGATATCCAGTGGTAATGCGGTACAATCGTTTCATGCGACACCATTTATATCCTTGTTGCTTATTTTGATTATAATTACCCCATTTTGAATTATATGGATAATACCATGCTAAATTCTGGTGCCTTAACTTAAGTACCATATTCATCTGAATCTAAATTTTACTATACCTATATATATATATATATATATATATATATATATAATATATATATATATATAGAAAATAGTAAAAAGTGAAAAAACTACAGAAAGCTTGTTTTAAAAGGTTAGAAAATATATATTTGAGTCATTATGTCAGAAGAATGTTATAAATTTTTTTCATACAATGACATAGTTTTTGAAGAAATGACCGGTTTCGCGTTCAGCTTTTCAAATTTCTTACATCGTTATGTTTTCGTTGAGAAGTGTAAAGGAGAGTTCCAGGTAAGGGGAGGTAATATATATTCAACCACATGCTTTCACACACCAACTTTCTCACCTATATATATATATATATATATATACACACACATACATACATACATATGTAAAAAGTAAGCAGCAAATAAATAAACAGATAACATGCATATTGCAGCTCATGTCAAACATGATAACACACTCATACTGAGTGAATTGAAACCATCAGCTTTTGTTAGTTTCAAAGAAGAAGCGATAGATATTGTAGCATGGAAATCTAGATTTACTTGTGGAGACAGCAACTGAGTATCACCTGAGGAGACACATGTAGATCTTCTTGTACAGGTAAATCGTTAGATAATTTAATTTAAACTTAACTTTAAATCCTGTATATAGGAAGATCTGTATGTATCGAAACATTTGTAGCGATTAAAAAGCTGCCTAACCTTACTTACTCTTCCTTTTAACTCTTTTACTTTATATATATATATATGTGTGTGTGTGTATCTAACATTCTAACATGTAGATCTTCATAGTTCCTATTAGCAGATGAAACATGTGTAATGGTGAATATATAGTAGTAAAAAAATTCCACTTTCCTGTTTCATTATAAGATAAACTCTGCAAATAATATTTCCTTAATTCTCAATTTTAACATGTATGTTGACAAACATTACAACACCAACTATGGATACAATTTAGATTGTAATAATGGATTAAGTAGTTGTACTTCCAGAGGAGACAGCTGGAATTTAAACTATTTACCTATGTATATATATATATATATATATATATATATATATAGGTGCAGGTGTGGCTGTGAGGTAAGGAATTTGCTTCCCAACCACATGATTCTGGGTTCAGTCCCACTGCATGACACCTTGGGAAGGTGCCTTCTACTATAGCCTTGGGCCTATCAAAGCCATGTGAGTGGATTTGGTAGATGGAGACTGAAAGAAGCCTATTGTATATATATATATATATATAATATATATATGTTCGTGTGCCTGTTTTGTCCCTCAACCATCACTTGACAACTGATGTTGGTATGTTTGCATCCCTGTAACTTAGTGGTTTGGCAAAAGAGACCGATAGAATAACAACTAGGCTTACAAAGAATAAGTCCTGTGGTTGATTCGTTCAACTAAAGGTGGTGCTGCAACCTAGCTATAGTCAAATGACTGAAACAAACATATGAATATATAAAAACAGATATAAGTATATATATATATAAATATATATATATACTCTTTTACTCTTTTACTTGTTTGAGTCACCTGACTGCAGCCATGCTGGAGCACCGCCTTTAGTTGAGCAAATCGACCCCAGAACTTATTCTTTGTAAGCCTAGTACTTATTATATCGGTCTGTCTTGCTAAACTGCTAGGTTCCGGGGGCGTAAGCGCACCACAATCGATTGTCAAGCGATGTTGGTGGCACAAACACAGACACACAAACTTATACATACACACGCACACACACACATATATATATATATATATATATATATTATATATATATATATACATATACCTATATACTACAGGCTTCTTTCAGTTTCCGTCTACGAAATCCTCTAAGAAGGCTTTCGTTGGCCTGAGGCTATAGTAGAAGACACTTGCCCAAGGTGCACACAGTGGGAATGAACCCAGAACCATGTGGTTGGTAAGCAAGCTACTTACCACACAGCCACTCCTGCATCTATAATAATATATATATGTTACTAGTGTATGTGTAATAGTGAAAGCCATAAACGAACAAACAAAAAAACACCAGTGAAGAAGCCAGAAAGAGAGAGAGGGAGAGAAAAAAGTAAAGAAATGCTTTATGAAGGGATTCCTTTGGGATGTTTGTTCTGCATTGAGTGAGAGGCACTCCCTTGTCACTGCTACTGTCAGAAATGAAGTGAACCATTTGGTCTAGTCCTCTGGAAACCTGTAAACGAATGATGCCATTGTTTCCCAATTGACATCTAAAATAAGGAATACAAAATAATTGAAATTTTTCTGTTGAAATTACTGAGAATATACCATCTGTCATGCTTTTTCTTCATTTCTTTCTTTTGCCATTCAACTCAAATCCCTCTCCTTTTCTCTCTTTTTCCTTCTCTCTCTCTCTCATTCTCTCCTTCTTTTTCTCTCTTATCTTACTTTCTCTTTTACTGTGTATTATTATTATTATTATTATTATATTATTATTTGTTTGGTTTGTTACTATAAAACTTAATACTTGTCACCTTAGGATACATGCATTTATTTTTATATTTTTTTTTATCCTATTCTTTACTACGCATCCAAAAACATTATCGATTTCTTCCCCTTGTTTTTTCTTTTTCAAATTTATTTCATAATGTTATGCATCTTTTCCAAAAAAAAAGCAAACAAAAAACTAATAATAATGATAATAATAATAATAAATAAAAAATCTCAATATTTTAGTACATTTCTAACACAGTACTTGCAAAACCATGTATGAATTTATGTGTTTGTGTGTATGAGTGTGTGTGTGCATGTTTGTATATACATATATGTGTGTGTGTATATATATATGTGTGTGTGTGTGTATATATATATATGTGTGTGTGTGTGTGTGGTGTGTATATATATATATGTGTGTGTGTGTGTGTGTGTGTATATATATATGTGTGTGTGTGTGTATATATACATACATACATATATATGCAAATATTTATGCATACATATATGTATATATGCATACATACATATATATATATATGTATATATATATATGCATACATATATATACATATATGCATATATATATATATATACATGTATATCTATATATATATGAGTATAAATACACACATATATATACACACACACATATATCTTATATATTTTATTTATATATATATATATATATATACATATATATATACATATATATATACATATATATGTACATATATATGTATGTATATACTACATATTTATATGTTTATTCAGATATAAATATATGAATGTATAAAAATACATGTATATATATATGTGTGTGTGTGTGTGTGTAGCGTGCAAGTGTAAATGAGATGAAGCTTCAAGATGATAACAAGCATTTATCGTAAACACTGAGCCATTCCCATGCAGCAAGCATCACGCTGCTCCTCTTTGCTGAAAGGTGTGATACCACCGTTGGAAAATATCTAAACCGCAGTGATTTCCAGTTGACAGCTGATAAAGCGAATATCCCACAGGCAGTGGAAACTGTAATTAGATCATTGAATAGCACACACACACATATATATAATATATATATACAATCATACCTCAACTCTCTCTCGCTCTCTCAAACATACACATACATGTATACACACACACACACACACACACATGTATGTTTACGTATATATATATATATATATATATATATATATATATATATATATACGTATACACATGTTCACACTCATACATATCAATATATGTGTGTGGGTGTGTTTGTTTACATGTCAGAAAAGGACATTAAATGATGATGATGATGATCATGGTATGTATATGTATGTAGATATCTTTATATATATGTGTGTGTGTTTGTGTGTATATATACATGTATATATGCACACACACACGCATATAAATATATATATATGTATATATGCATACACTTAGGTATATGTATGTATATATATATATGTGTGTGTGTGTGTATGTATATGCTTATTTTTGAGTTTATGTGTGTATGTATATATATATATATATATATATATATAGGTGTGTGTGTAAGTAAAAGTGCAACAATGTGCAGATTCTGCAGTGGTTCATCCTCCTTAACAGCTGTTGTTTGCAGATGACAATCATTTCAACACATTTTAATTGCATTGCACCCTTTGCCGGTGCCAAATAATGGTCTTTTTCTTTGGTTCATAAAAACCCCTTCTCTTCTAGCCATTTCGCTGCTATCTCTGAAGAAATCAGCCTACGCAAATAGATACCATCTGTGACTCACTTAACTCAAATCTGCAACACCCTGCAGTATCTTTGTCGTATTCCGCTGGCAAATGATGACACCCTACATTGTTGCACTTAGTTTGGCCATCTCTTCATATCCCGGTTTTCATTCCCCTATGAAATTCCTCACCGTTTGTTTCTGTTGATCACCGTTACTCATTCTGCTATTATTCCAGCCAATAATAGCAGCTCAGAACTTCTTCATAATAGACAAGCAACAACATAACAATAATAAATATCTGTATCCTATGCAGCATGCCCATTATTTCTTAATTTGATATTGAAACTTTTAATCCCTCCAAATACTATCAAGAAATTGTTATACCCCTTGTATGAACTCTTTTCTTGGGGAAACTAGGAGTTTTCTATGTGTTCTCTCAAACCCTTTACAAAACTCGACACCTTTAGACATGCTTAGTCACTCACTATATCATAGTGGCATTACGTATTGGCATTCATCTGACAGGGTGAACCCAACATAGATCTTTGAATCAAAGCAGATGCCATGAATTTTGTTAGTAGTAAAATCACAGCTTACAACAAATCCTTAGATTCTGTAAGCTTTGGAGACCCAGGAAGAGATTGGACAAACTACTGAGGAATGACCTCAGGGTGCTGAACCTTTCAGATGAGATGACAAAGGACCAAGATGCCTGGCACCTTGCTCCTTCTCAAGAAGACCTGTACTCTGCAGCAGAAGTGTTAAGACTGGTCATCCTGGTGGTGAAGATTGACCTGCAAGAGTCTTGTGCTGGCGCCAAATAAAAGTGCCCATGCAGTGCCGTTTAAAAGTGCCTGTGTGAAACTACGTAAAAGCACCCAGTACACTCTGTAGAGTGGTTGGCATTGGAAGGGCATCTGACTGTAGAAACCCTGCCAAATCAGACAGGTCTGGTGCAGCTCCCCAGCCTTAACAGTTCTGGTCAAACCGTCCAACCCATGCCAGCATGGACAATGGATGTAAAATGATGATAATAACAATTTCATTAAGGTAGCAGCCATCTTAAATAGACATGGTCATGTGACCACTGGGTTGAGTCACATGATGTAGTAAGCATTATTCATGACACAAAGCCGACAACACTACTCCATGAGTGTCATGTGTTGCCCTTCTCTGTTACATAACATTCACACAAAGTACTGCATATGGTCATTGGTATCCCCTTATTTGTTCTTGTAGAATTGTTGAGGCTGTAGTTCGGGTAATTCCTTATCTGGTTCACTGTCTTTTCATGCCTTACCATTGTCATTCAGTAAACAGAATTCATGTCCAGTGATTAGATACAGCAGTCATTGTGAGTGAAATGTGTAAAGTAATAATGGAGCCCATCAATGGGTGATTAACACTTCTTACTTAGATAAGCCCTTTGCTCCCTCTGGAACATGAGACCTTTGGTGACTTTTCTCCCCTGTTCTTAACTCTGGGCTGTCTTTTTGGCTTCTCTCCAGTTTGAACCTTGCTTTTTCAACACCATTTCAATATCCTACTGCCAGCTATTTTTTTTTGTTTGTTTTTGCATCCTCTCTTCTGCAGCTTTTGTGAGTTCCAGGTCAGGGCCTGACATGTAATGCAGAACATTAGTTTCCTTGACCCATTTAATATTTAATCTGGCCATATCTAGCCCAAATATTCTATTGTTTGATGTTGAAACTGGCCAGATCCTGTCTCCCACACTTACCCTACAAGGTCTTAAAGCTACAAGATGATAAATGATCAGATAAAAACAATTTGAATAAATAAAGATGACATTTGCCAGAGTGATGTGAATGCTAAAGGGTTAAAGTGGAGCCTTCCTATCCTTGCTTCTGCTTCAAGATCCATTCTTCCTCTGGCACCTGCCCCAGCTTCTTCCACAACTCATTATTTCTTATCTCATCTTATCCAGCCATTAAATTTGAGGAAAACAACTTCAGAAGGTTATTGATGAAGATCTGTATCTTCTTCAGTGTCTTTTTAACTTTTCTCCATTTCTTTGATCTCTAGAGAAGGATGAACTTCATTTTAGAATTGAAGATTCTCAGTTTACTTTTAATGGTAATTTCTCAGGAAGCCCAAATGTTCTTGCAAATGGTGATGATCGCTTTGACTTTGATTACTCCAGCTATGGCATCTCTCTGTGTGCCACCCCTCTTTATCTACTGTACTAATTAATTCTTCAAATTTGAACAAATTCGGCCACCCTTATTCACTGTACTAGGGCGATGTAGTTGTTATATTTATTTTATACATAACAATTAACTTTCTGAGCAACATACAAGGGAATGCTGAATAGTTCCTGGCTTTGGGTAAAAGAAAATACAGGAGCATCAGTTAATTATGATTTTATTCAACATATTCTCTCAGATTCACACACATACTGCAGTGGACTTTCAGTTTTTCTAAACCCTGCAAAAGAACTCAAAAGGATGGACCTCCAAACAGGCCTTTCACAACACCCTTAAAGCCTGGAATTTTCTAGAACCCCTTCATGTGTTTGTTTGTGTGTGTGAGTATATATATAATCATCGTCATAGTCATCATCGTTTAACATTTGTTTTCCATGCTAGCATGGGTTGGACAGTTTGACTGAGGTCTGGAAAGCCAGCAGCTGCACCAGGCTCCAATCTGATCTGGCAATGTTTCTACAGATGGATGCCCTTCCTAACACCAACCACTCCAAGAGTGTAGTGAGTACTTTTTATGTGCCACTTGCACAGGAGCTAGTCAGGCGGGCCTGGCATCGATCACATTTAGATAATGTTTTTTACGTAACACCAGCACGGGAGCCAATCAAAGGGCACTGGCATTAGCCATGTTCAGATGGTGTTTTTTATGTTCCACTGGCATGGGAGCCAGTCAGGAAGCTCTGGCATTGATCATGTTCAGATAGTGCTTTTTACATGGTACCAGCATGGGAGCCAGTCAGGGGGCACTGGCATCGACCACGTTTGGATGATGCATTTTACATGCCACCAGAATGAGAGCCAGTCAGGGGACACTGGCCACAGCTACAATTTTTATTTTACTTGACTCAATACGTCTTCTCAAGCATATCATATTACCTGATGCATCAAGGGTACTTTTGAATGGGCCAGACATGCAACAATGCACAACCATATATATATATATATATATATATATATAGTTGACTGCTAAATCCACATTTTTTTTATTCTCTCTCTCTCTCTCTCTCTCTTTATTTCCTCGTGTTCCTTTCTGTTGAAGAGCATAGGCTCGAAACGTAAAACACTTTTTCACTTTCCCACGCATCAGACTAATACAGTTGTTTGTTGTTCATACACCTGTCTTTGTCTTTTGTTTTCCTGTAAATTTAAACTATATACATATATATATATATATATATATATATATATAATGTATTATGGTCCAACCCGTGCTAGCACGGAAAACGGACGTTAAACGATGATGATATATACATACACAAGGGGGAGCTGAAAAGTTTCCGACTTTTGGTAAAAGAAAATTTATGAGAATTAGTTAATCAGGATTTTATTCAACACATTCTCCAATTAGACTCACACACTTATTCAGTTTTTCTAAGTCCTGTAAAAGAACTTGGCAGGTTGGGCCTGAAACCAGGCCTTTCAGAATACCCTCAAAGCCCGGAACTTTCCGGCACCACATTGCACATTGATTGATTGACTGTCGTTGGTGTGGTGAGTATATATGCATGCGTGTGGATCAGTGATGATGTTTGTTACTATGGTAATCTCATGTTTCTGATTTACAAAATTCTATTGACTGACGTGACGTCTGCTCCTTTTGAGACATTTATACTCAGAACCACATCTAGCTGCAAGTGTTGATCTGCAACTAAACATTAGTTTACCTGTTGACTATCGGAAATAATATGCCATGGAATTCAATTAAAATTGGATATTTCACACATTGAAAAGTTCCTTATGAAAGATATGTTCTCAGAGAGAGAGAAAGAGAGAGAGAGGGGGGAGGAATGAGAAATATGAGGCTTGTTGTGTGGAGAGCCTAACAACAAAGGGGATTTATAGTTTTACTAAAGCTGTGTTTTGTATTCAATTGATTTGAAACAGTTTACATTGCTCTTTTTCTCCCCGCTGTGTCTACATACATACTTACATACATATACATACATATGCATATGTTTGTATAAGTATATATATATATATATATATATAATATATATATATATATATGTATGTGTGTGTGTATATATATATATATATATATTTATATGCATGTATATATATGTTTACATGTATATATATATGCATATGTATACATGTATGTTTATATATATGTATATGTATATATATATATATATACATATACTTATATGTATATGTATGTATGTATATTTTATATATATATATATATACACACACACACGCACGTACACATGCACACACACACACAATTACATATATTCCTTTCTGTGTTTTTTGTAAATCCCTTTGTAATGATTTTTAATATATATACATACTTTACATAATGATGATTATAATTAGGTTGGTTTTCTTTTTTTTTTGCTTTCTCTTTCCTTTCACTTGTGCTTTTTTTTTTGGCGGTTTGTCATTCTCCAAAATAAACGTGAAGATAAAACGAAATGTCCAGTGTATATTGATTTTGATTTCGTAATCCTCTTATCTACAAATAATAATAATGATGATGATAGCAACAACAACAAAACAACAATAATAATGATGATAATAATAATAATAATCATAGCAATAACAATGATAATAATAACAGTAATAATAATAATAATAATAATAATGATAATAATGACAAAGAAAGAATATTCAATAATCTGTTAGAATTTATTGAGGAATTTTTGTTTCTTGTTCTCATTTAAGAGATACAGGCTTTCTCTCTCTCTCTCTCTCTCTCAGACACACAAACACATCTATATGTGTTTGTGGGTTTTTGTATGTACATACATCCACATGTATATCTGTATGTAGATATATGTATACACACACACACAAGTGTGTGTGTGCAAGTATATATGTACACATGTTTATATATATATATATATATATATATATATAGCAAAATGTAACCACATGTGGATCGTTTTGGACTTTTCTCTGTCTCCTGTTCCTGACGAAGAGCTTAGCTCGAAACATAAAACTATTTGTCTTTCCTTCTCTGAGCATCTGCTAATACTTTGCATGTACCACATCCTCATGCTGTTGTTTTTTTCTTGTTGTGTTTTCCCTTGTTTTTTTGGGGATGGAACCAGACTACTGGAGTTTTGCGATGCAAATGAACTTGTTGTTTGGAATACTAACTTCAGGAAACCTGCCAGTCACCTAGCCACCTACCGTTCTGGCAGACACACTAGCCAAATTGGCTACATCCTCACCTGAGAAAAGGAAAGATGGCTGCTTATAAATGCCAAAATCTTTCCAGGCGAAGAATGTACCCCATAACATAGACTAGTAGTTAATGACTTCAGGATCAGGGCTAAATGGATGCCCAGAAGACGACAGCATGGAGGAGAAGTGTCTGGAAGCTTAAAGATCCTGCGAATGGACAGAGATTTAGAGACGTATTACTCAAAGCCTTTGATGAAATAGAAGGGGATATAGCATCACATGATGTGGAAGGCAACTGGAGGTTTCTATGGGAAAACCTGCTGAGGGCCACTGACCAGATCTTTGGATGGTGCAAAGTCCCCTCTCAACCCGAGGTAACGTGGTGGTGGAACAATGTTATTGATAGGGCTATTAGAGAAAAGAAACAGGCTTGGAAGGACTGGAAGAATGGTGGTAGCAAGGAATTGTATCAGTCTGCCAGAAGGGAAGCTAGGAGACAGGTTTATTTAGCCAGAGGGGAAGCAGATAAGAAAAAAATTTGCCAATGTTCTGCACTGTGAAGATCAAAGACATGAGGTATTTTGTATTGCAAGACAGTGTGTGAGAGAGAATCATGATGTCGTAGGAAAGAAATGTGTCTGCATGGATGATGGTTCACTTGCACTAAATGAGATTTCAAAGAGAGAGGTTTGGAGATGCCACTATGAAAGGTTGCTCAATAAAGAGAATGAATGGGAGAAAGAGAGTCTGCCGAATGTCAACCCAACAGAGGGACCAGCTATCCAAATTGACAGTACCTTAGTAGATAAAGCAATTAAGAGTATGAAGACGGGGAGAGCCCCTGGCCCATCAGGAATCACCACAGAGATGTTCAAAATATCTGGTGGTGTCGGCTATAGCCTAGTCATCCATATAGTTAACCAGATGATACATGAAGGAGTCTTACCCAATGACTGGTGTAGCAGCACCATAGTCAACTGCTACAAAGGTAAGGGTATTGCTTTAGATACAAATAATTACAGAGGTATCAAGTTGTTGGATTAGGTAATGAAGGTAATGGAGAGAGTCACAGCCCAACTAATTAGGAAGAGTATTAGTTTAGATGAGATGCTGTTTAGGTTCATACCAGGGAAAAGCACCACTGATGCTATATTTCTAGTAAGACAGCTGCAGGAGAAATACCTAGCCAAAGATAAACCTCTGTACCTGGCTTTTGTTGACATGGAGAAAGCCATTGACAGGGTCCCCTGATCCCTTATCTAGTGGTCAATGAGGAAACTAGGGATAGATGAATGGCTAGTGAGAGCTGTGCAAGCCATGTACAGGGACGCTGTCAGTAAGGTGAGGGTTGGCAACGAGTAGAATGAAGAATTCCATATAGAGGTTGGGGTCCCCCAAGGTTCAGTCCTCAGCCCCCTCCTATTTATCATAGTCCTCCAGGCAATAACAGAGGAATTCAAGGCAGGATGCCTTTGGGAGCTCCTCAATGCTGATGACCTTGCTCTAACTGCTGAGTCAGTATCAGAACTAGAGGAGAAGTTTCAGGTGTGGTAACAAGGATTAGAATCGAAGGGCCTTAGAATCAACCTAGTTAAAATGAAAGACAAGTAGGAAGGCTGAGAAACCACAATCCCCTTCAGGTAGATGGCCCTGCTTGATCTATAGAAAAGTCATAGGTAGAAACTCTATAAGATGTACCCAGTGTAAGCTATGGACACATAAGAGGTGCAGTAATATCAAAGGAAGGGTGACTGGGAAGATAGTTTTTGTGTGTGGAAGATGCTCAGGAGCAATAAACATTGAAAATGTGCAGAGAACAACCTCTACCACATTCCAAGGAGAAAAACTAGAAGTAGTTGATAGCTTCCGTTACCTAAGTGACCAAGTCAGTAGCGGAGCTGGGTGCTCTGAAAGTGTAGCTGCTATGAGAGGCATCTGTGCCAGTGGAGCACAAGAGCACCATCGAAGGGTGATCGTTGCCAGGGATCTCCTTATCACTGTGTCTGTCTCTCACTGATACCCTAACTCCAATTTCCCCTTTCCCTTCCCTTATCTTTCCTTCACCCACCTTCTACCCATCTCTGATTAATGTGGTGTGACACCACTTCTCCTTCTCAAACCTCCCACTCTCCTGTCAGACTCCAATTCTCTCTGTCACAAAACCCATCTTACAGATTTTCCCTCCAATTGTATGTGTGGCCTGCTTGCCTGCCTAGCTAGTGGAGTGGTGTCATTTGAAAGATAAAACAATGTGAGGAAGTGCATTGTGATCAGTGGTGTATAATATCCGATCACCTGGTTGATATAGTGACATGTGTGAGAAAGTGTGTGTGTGTGTGTGAGTATGTGTGTGGATACATGCCAGCATGGAAAACATGTTAAATAATAATATATACACACATACATACACACATGCACACACACACAAACATGGGGACACACAGACACACACACACACAGATACCTGTACCCGCTAGTGTAGTAGTTGTGAAAAACGATGAAGTTTATGTGCATGCGAAATGAATTATGTGGAAATAAATGGTGCAGAATGGTTTCTAGTTACGTCTGCGATGTCTTACTTGATTGATGATGGAATTGTAAATGCGTTGCCATAGTAGTAATTTAAAGATTGGGTGGCGGGTGGAGGTTGTGGGGGTGGGTGGGTGTTGATTGCAACATCATATATAATACATAGATATGTGTAAGAATGGTTCATGGTACGTATTCATTTGCGCACACAAACACACACACACACACACATACCATTGCAGTTGCTAGGGATTGTATACATATTTGTCTGTCTGTGAGTCTATCATCCCTCCATTGTTCCACCTGTCCAGCTATCCGTTTGTCCATCTATCTGTCCGTCCAGCCATCCATCCGTCCGTCCGTTCGTCCGTCCATTTGACAGAGAGAAAAGACAGATCGACCGGTGGATCACCAATTGATCTGTCTTTTCTCTCTGTCTTTTATCTTTTACTTGTTTCAGTCATTAGACTGCGACCATGCTGTGGCACCACCTTCAAGAATTTCATTTTTTGAAGTACTGGTACTGGTTCCATCATTCTCTTTTGCAGAACTGCTAGATTATGGAGGCATAAACACGCCACCATTGGTTGTCAAGCGATGGTGGGGGACAAACACAAGAACACACACACACATGACAAGCTTCTTTCAGTTTCCATCTACCAAATCCACACGCAAGGCTTTGGTGGACTTGAACCCAGTTATGGTTGGGAATCCTGCTTTCTTGTTTACCTATTTTGGCAGTAGCCTGTAGGTCAGAATTACCATTTGCAGAACTGGAAAACCATTACAGGTTTTGAGAACTGGCTTATAAAGGTTGATAAATCTGGATTATTGGTTACTTTAAGACTTGGATGAACTAATTTGTCTATAACAACTCACCAAGTCTGACAAATCTGCTCACTTGGGGCAAAAGTGAAGTACCCGCTTGTCCCTTAAGTCTAAGGGATAGATAGATAGATAGATAGATAGATAGAGAGAGAGAGAGAGAGAGAGAGAGAGAGAGAGAGAGAGAGAAAGCAAGCAGTGTCAGGAATTTTCAGCAGCTATCCTTGAACCTTAATCAGTGGCTGCTTCCTGTAGTGGTAATTGCAGAGGGGTGGTAGCTGCCATACTTAATGGCTAGCAGATTCCACCCAAGGAAGGAGGCCAGTGCATTTCTCAAATTGTGCCTACTTTCCATAGCCTCAGATTGGTCGCTAGGAGTGGATCTCATGGAACAGCTAAAGTTTCCCAAGCACAATATACCAAAGACACTCTAACCAGACAGTGTTGTCTTCTCAAATTCCACCAAACAGATGATCATATAGGAACCGTCTGTGCTGCTCTGCGGAAAAATACATGGAAGAACTTCATGAGAGAAAGCTTGCCAAATATAAGGAGCTGGTAGAGCGTTGCAGAATCCAGGGCTCATAGGTACGTTGTGAAGTAGGTTAAATAAAATATCATTGTCTTGTGGGGTGTTTACACTGCAAGCTCTGACTGGGCTTGGAGTTACTGATGCAATGAAGAGGAGGGCCACAATTTCCATCGCTGAAGTTGCAGAGAAGGCCATTTGGTAGATTGGAGAGAGAGAGAGAGCAAACCAGTGGTTTACTGCTACTGAGATGAAAGCAATAACTTTCAACTTTGTCTGGATCAACTGGGTGAGGAAACCTCATGTTGAAAGACCCAAAATCCCACTAGGACCCCAGAGGTAACACTAATGGTACATTGTAGAGATCCATGAGGTTTTAGAGTGTTTATGAGGTCTTTGAGGTTTTCTGATGTCCTAGATGATTCCTGATGTCTTAAAGGGTTTCTGAAGTCTTAGAGATTTCTGAGGTCTTAGAGGGCTTTGGGTCTTTCAACATCAGACGCCTTTGTTCTATAGACCCACTGAAGTTTGATCAAGTCGCAGCTTACATCCTAGAAGCAGCAAACCGCATTGGTGTATGTGAAGTGAATGAGAGAGAAGTGCTTAATACATGTTGTAGAAGGTATGTTTTTTTTATTATTATATTTATTGAAAACTGAGAATTTGTCTCATGCTACTGAGATCCCCAGTAAAGAAGTCTCACCTGAGGATTGCAGTGGCATGAAACTTCACAAGTGAAACAAACTCTGTTATATACATATATACACATTCACACACACATGAGTATATATATACACATCTTTGAGCTTGTTAATAGGCACACAGGCATACACACATGTGTATATGCACACACACTCACACACACACACACATGCACACACACAAACACACATATGCTTATCTTATCTTCAATTGCCTATCATGGAAGTTATGGTAATATAAGCTGAGAGTAATTTCACATTGTTGTTTCTTCACCAATATGAAATTCCCATAACGATTCCTTATGTTCAAATCAAATTTAATTTGTCTGGAACTTTGGATGTCGTTTTTGTCATTCCCTCCGCTCTATTTTTCCTCATCACTTGCTGTTAATCGTTTCAAAAAGTTCATCTCATTTGTTGCTTCTCTAAAAGATTAACGTTATTTTTACAAGAATTTCTCTGTCTTTGATCATTTGATTTCCAAAGAAACCATTTTTCTGTCAGATCTTTCAGTGGAATTAAATTCTTTTATTGCTGCAGAAGGTAATAAATAAATAAATAAATATATGAAAATAAAAAAAAAAAGAAGATTTTTACTAAAAAGATGTTTATTTATAAATGACCTATATTCAATCTGGAAATTAATCTTAATCACATTTGTGTTATGAAATTGTTTCAGTTTTCTTTTCCTTTTTATTGTATATGTGTGTTCATGTGTGTACCTGTATGTATGTATGCATGTGTGTATGCATATATATATATATATATATATATATAGGCACACACCTACACACAAACACATATATACATATATATATATATGTGTGTGTGTGTGTATATATATGTATATATATGTGTGTGTGTGTATATATATATATATGTATATATATGTGTGTGCATATATATATGTATAGATATATGTTTATAGATATATATATATCATATATGTGCATACATTTATAAATATATATACATACACACACATATACAGACATGCACATATAAATATATACACACACACGTGCAAACATATATACATACACACATGCACATCCATGCACTCACAGACACGTACACTCACACATACACATATACACATATACACACATGCATGCACACACACACACACACCTTACATATTTACACTTTACTTGTTTCTAATAAAGAAGATTTTTGTTTTAGCAAACAAGTAACCGTTTTTTGGTGCCAAGTTTTATAGGTGGAAACTTTCTCAAAGTAATTTTAATGTTGGAGACAGATTATCAATATAATGTTTTATCATTCTTTCCTTCTTCATAATATTTTAGCTAGATTTTCTAAAAATCTCATTTTATGGGTCATATGAGCTCTTAGCTAAGACCTTCTATGTAATTGTCTTAATGTTTGTAGTAGGAAATTGATATTGCTAAGGGCTACATCCAAAACATTCCTGCCATGACCATCCCATCTGTTTGTTAGATACTGTGAACTAAAGTACTCAATTTAACTCTGCCTTTTTTTCAGTATTATAAGCACAGATGTAGCTGTGTGGCTAACAAGCTTACTTTGCAACCATGTAATTTTAAGTTCAATCTCTCTGCATGACACCTTGGGCAAGTGTTTTCAGTTTTAGCCCTGAGTCAACTAATGATGTGTGAGGGAATTTCATAGATGGAAACTGTGTGGAAGCCTCATCAACAATATCATCGTCATCTGTTTTCTTTGCTGGCATGGATTGGACAGTTTGACTGAAGCTAGCAAAGCCAGAAGCCACAGCCACACTAGCTTCCATTGTCTATTTTGGCATGGTTTCTACAGTTGCTGGATGCCTTTCGTGATGCCAACCACTTTACTGAGTGAACTGGGTACTTTTACGCAACATCAGCACAGGTGCTTTTTACATGAGAGGCTAAATCTGGCTGGTTTGAGTATAAAACAGGCAGAGTATTTGGACCGGATAGGGGCTATTTCAAATGTGAAAGCGTTATTGGCCAGACATCATTCTCTCTGATCATTTATGCTTCACCTTTCATGTTCTCTAACAGCACACATTCCTTGAATCACTGTCTCCAGACTCTGTCTGTCAACCATCCCCCAGTATATCACAGTTTCATAATGTTTTCACATTCTCTTTTGGCATGGAAAGTGAAATTTTTTTGTTGCTATCAGATTTAACAATTTCCAGAACATTTATTTTTTCATTTTGCTGCATCCACTGCTATCAATTAAATTATCTAATTAGCAGAAATTAACGAGTGGATTTAATGAGCTGTCTGAGCAGTTCACAACAGGGATTCTTCTACTGTTAGTAACACCCATGGTTGGTGTTACGAAAGGCATCCAGCAACTGTAGAAACCATTCCAAAACTGACAATGGAATCTGGTGTAGCTCCTGGATTTGCCAGCTCGTGTCAAACTGTCCAATCCATGCCAGCATGAAAAACAGACGACGATGATGTTGTTGATGAGGCTTCCACACAGTTTCCATCTATGAAATTCACTCACACAGCATTAGTTGACTCAGAGTTAAAACAGAAAACAGAGATCTGAAGATCATGTACTATACAAGGGTTCTGTAGGTTCCATTCTTTAGTAATCCTAGCACTAATGAGATTCTTCAAAAATAAAACTATCAGCAGCATTTAGTGAGCCAGCCCATTGCCGTTAATAACATCTGTTGTTTTTACAAAGATTTGAAAAGATTTACAAAGATTTGAAGACCAGGTCCTATACTAAGTATTTCATAGATCCACTCTACATCTTTTAAGTACCCCTTTTAAGTACCCAGACAAATACTAGTGTAGATGTGACTGACTTGCCCCTCCCCTTAAAATTACTGGTGCTATACCTGGATTAGAAATTCATACTTTATCTTTATCTCAATGGCCTTTAGATCTTTAGACGCAAGACCATTCTACGTATATTTTTATTGTGAGAATCAAATAATCACATATTGTAAAATAAATATATGCTGAGACCCCCTTTGGTCATGACTGACTATGGGATTGCACCTAGAAAGTTACCCTCCCAGGCACAAGTCCGGGCAAGGTTGTTTATGGGAGACAAGCAGTCATCCATGCATACTGGCCTCCCCTCTCCATGCCACCAATGTTATCCAAGTGACATCGCGACTCATTTCTACAGCTGAGTGAACTGGAGCAACATGAAATAAAGTGCCTTGCTCAAGAACACAACAAAATCCTGATCCGGGGTTTGAACTCACAATCTCACGATTGTAAGCTTGACGCGCTAACCACTGAGCCATGCTCCTTCATGAAAAAATATATATATATATATATATATGCATTGTGATATAAATTACTAGCAATGCACCCTGGTGTTACCCAGGTGTTATGACCTACAGCCACATTGTATTATTTGTTCCTTTCTTATGGGCAGAATCGGCACATGAGGAGTATGAAGCAAACAGCTCTTCTTTATAAACATGCTTTTCAGTCATTTTCTGATGAACAACACTGCAGTATCTATCTACCAAATTCAGTGACAAGTCTGTGGTTGGCCTAGGGCTATAGTAGAAAACACTTGCCCAAGGTATCGTGCAGAGAGACTGAACATAGAGCCATGTGGTTGGGAAGCAAACTTCTCAACCAGACAGTCATTCTTGCACCTAATATGTGTGTGTGTGTGTGTTTACATTTGTTGTTAAATCAAGTATTATGTCCCACTATGTCTCAAAGTTAGCAGTTCATCAAGCAGAGATCTATGAAATAAATGCCAGATTGAAATATGTACTGAGGTCAGTATGATCAATTAAATTTTTAAAGGTGATCCCCCATCATGGTGACAGTCGAAAGACTAAACCCAGTAAAATGCTGTTTAAAGAGTTAATGGCTTCGAATTTAAGGTAATGGATTACTAACCACAAGATAACAAGTTCAAAGCTTCGTATTGAATTTCCACTCTGTACATTAACACTATATGTACATCTCATTCCAACGATTAACAATAGTAATTTGAAGTTGAATGGTTAGCAGTAAGAAAGATGTCTAAATTTCTTTAAAAAATTATTGTGCAAAATATTCTGAGAAAAAGTATTTTTTCACCACATCAGAACACATGCTCACACACACACACACATACACAGTCACACACACACACACACACACACCACACACACACACACACACACACACACACACACACACAGGTGTATCTGTGGTAACTTGAGCTACTTCTGATAGCAGCCAAATCTCTCTTAAAACACACCCTTTCAGCAAAGGAAGACACAGATTTACAGTATTTCAGGAAGAAAAAATATATAAATAAATAAATAAACTATGCGGTAGGTCTGCTACATTAAAGGCATCTCTGGGCTAAACAAAACAAAGTCAAACATACTTCACATTAGAAGATTAGCTACTAAATAATACTGATAAAGTTGACAGCATATCTTCGAAGTTTTATTCCCTGGTAAAACTCCATGTATTTTAAACATTTTCTCATTATGCTTTATGTAAGAGGGAGATTGTTCAGGTAGAATTGCCTCTCTTAGCTAAAGACCTCAGAATTGTGCAACCCAACATTGTTTTTGAGGTTATTTTTGTAGTAAAAAAGAGTCATTATGCAAAAAACATACTTCATTTGGTAGTGGAAAGAATACTGAATCTTTTGATACCTCATATGTCAAAATTGGCAACTCAGTTTTCGAAGCCATAAGGAACATATGTACACACACACACACACACACACACAAACTCTGTTTTATATATCAAGATTACATATTACATATCATACATTATTACATATTACATGTTACACAAATTCTTAAATAGAACCAGATCTGAACTCTTGTCATTTAGCTTCAAGAACCATATGAAACAGAGCTACCCATACATAACCTACCCATACATTAAGTTTTTCATTAAATTACAGTTCAACCATATTCTTGTTAACCACACCCTTTTATATGGTGTGCACAGAAGTATTTGTGTCATTAGAAACATGACACTTGTGGTGCCATGTCTTGGTGCAGCCCAAACCTTTATTTTATGAAGACTAGTATACTTCACTTAACTTCGTTATAATTCTCTGACCTGCTGTTAACATTTGCTTTATCAGTGTTCGTAATAGCTTCACACCTGTGTATATAGTTTGCCTTTGAAGAAGTCAGTGTCTTTACTGAACTTTTCTCAAATTCTTGACTAAGTTTCTAACAAAATGTGATCTACAAAATAACTGAATGAAAAAAAAAAAAAAAAAAATTAAAGAACTAACTATTTTCTCTAACATTATCAAACATCTCATGTTTGAAAAAAAAAAGTGTACCTATGGGTAATGCTTCCCAGACCTTATTAATAAATAATAACTAGGAATAAAGAAGGATTGAGAAGCAGTATAAGAGACGGAGAGAGAGATAAGAGAGACAGAAGAGAGTGAGAGAAGAGAAAGGGAACACAGAGAGAAGGCTGAGAGGAGGAGGAGAGCGAGGAAGAAAATGCCAATGGCCATCAAAATTCCAGTATGTTTGTGTATTTATGTATGTTCCCTGTATGCCTATCACAGAATCTTCTAACAAGTTCTTTGAAATTCTGAGGATCTTTGCTTGCTATGGTTTTTTTCCTTTGAAGGCTAAAAACTAAATGCCATTGCTAGGAAAATCTTTTTTATATTTTTTTTTTTTGAGAAAAAAATGGTGTCCATTTATATCAGCTGACATTTTGTTTTGAAACAAAATGTTTGCAGCTGAACTCCAAAAATAAGCTCAAGAAAAGCTTTCACTGGTCTTTTTTTCAACGGAGATGATAGTTATCAAATTAACTTGACACTGAATATAAAGACCTGCCAACGTAGTGACAGGAACAAACAAAAAAAATAGGAAAAAAAATACAAATTGGATTAAAGAAGAAATTGATGAATTACACTTTTAATCATAATTCAGATCAATCTTGCTCACCGTAAATCCTCAAGTATAGTCCGCCCTTGAGTATAAGACGCAGGGGATTTTTAGGAGGCTGTACCTCTGAAAAACCTAAACGTTGTGTATAATATGTACCCCTTCTCTAACTTGAGTCAAGGAGGTCTGTATAACGTCCTTGGTTTGTAAAAATGTTTACGGTAACGTCCTTTATTATTATTGTATATATATCATAATGCAAACGTGTAGCATTTTTGTGCATTTTGTTTGCAGAAAATAAAGAAATAACAGTAATAAAGTTTAATAAATGTTGCTTACTGCAGGTTATGGATGATTCTTTTATGCTTTCATTGCTTTCAGGCTTATCTTAAGGTATTTTTGCACCTGACATCACAAAATATATCCGAATAAACATTGCTGGACAGCAAATAGAGACTCGTACATTGCTTAGAAAATAATTTTCATTTTTAACCTCGTATACAGTACGCACAAGGGATTTTGACCTTTAAATTTTGAGAAAAAATGCAGATTATACTCAAGGATTTACAGTACTCTTTTAGTCTAAATCTGATGTGTAAATCATGCAGACCAATCATTGATCACCTTTCATGGGTTTGTCTGTAAAACAAGGATGATGCCCATGGCATTGGCAATGTTTCAGACTGGATGGGCAAGGGAATAAACAATGATTCACCGGGGACTGCAGTAAGATGCAGCACATTATGGCATTGATTGGAGGCTGGTTTGAAATGTCATCATCATTGTCATCATCACCACTGTTGTTGCTGCCAATATCATCAACGATGACACCTGGACATTCTCATGGCCAAAGAGTCATAGGTCCAGTTACCTGGTTTTCGTACAGTGCAAGTGGTCAAGATTGCAACTTTCCTTCTGAATGGAGTACCATTTCATTGTCTTTTTTTTTTGTGAAATGAAGTACAGAGCAGTGCTTAACCCTTTAGCTTTTTAAACCAGCCGTATCCACCCCAAATACTCTACCTGTTTATCTTTAACCCTTTCTTTACTGTATTTATTTTCAGATGCTTTGTGTTTCTTTCAATTAATCTTAGATTTAACAAAGAATTTGGTAAAATAACTTAGTTATCATTAAGCTAGAGTTAGGAACATAAATTGTGACTAAGGTTTGGTAGAAGATTTTAATTCAGAATTTATGAAAACAAGACATTTGTGCTACAGAGCCAGAGCTGGTTTCAGACAGGTTGGTATCAAAAGGGTTAAAAATTGTTTCTCTATTATATATTTTAACCATTTTGTTACCATATTTCTGTTCAGATGCTCTGTGTTTCCTTCAATTACTTTAAATATAACAAAGATTTAGTAAAATAACTCAGTTACCATTCAGCTAGTGTTAGAAACATAAGTTGTGACTAAGGTTTGCTGGAAGATTTTAATTCAAAACTAATGAAAACAAGACATCTGTACTACAGAGCTGGTTTCAGTGAGGTTGATATTGAAAGGGTTAAGAATTGTTTCTCTATTATATATTTTAAGCCTTTTGTTACCATATTTCTGTTGAGATGCTCTGTGTTTCTTTCAATTAATTTTTAATATAACAAAGAATTTAGTAAAATAACTTAGTTATCATTAAGCAAGAGTTAGGAACATAAATTGTGACTAAGGTTTGGTGGAAGATTTTAATTCAGAACATTTGAAAACAAGACATTTATACTCAGAGCCAGAGCCAGTTTCAGCCAGGTTGGTTACGAAGGAATTAAAACAGCCAGTTCTGGCTCCTCACACCTACTCTACAATGTCATTCTAAAAATATATTATCATATCATCAAAAATTTTGAAGGCATCAGATAAAGTATGATTAATTAAAAACAATGTCAATAGATAGGCATTACATTTGACAGAGTACGAAGGAGCTAAAAATATCTGTTTACCGTGCCTGGTACTTCTTCCACACACATTTTTCTTTTCTGCATGTATTGAGTAAGCTTGTTTTGAAGCTGGGTTTCTTCAGTCTTCATCAATCACACCAGTTTGACTAGGCCGAGAGTGATGAAGAGTTTTGTTTTCTCTCCCCTAACCTCAACTAACTTTTAAAATTTGAAAATTATAAGAAAAACTGTTGGAGGAAGATGAGGTTATTTTGTGAAAGTGAGTGTGTGAGTGGCTGGGAAATATATACTGGATGGAAATGCAACTTGGGCTGCCAAAATAGCTAAAAATTAATTATTATTTAATAATTAATTTTATGAGTCGTCACTAGAGCTAGAAATGAATTGTTATTTAACAATTATCTTAAAATTATACTCTTTAGTCTTTTCCTTACTTGTTTCAGTCATTTGACTGTGGCCATGCTGGAGCACCACCTTTAGTCGAGCAAATCAACCCCAGGACTTATTCTTTGTAAGCCTAGTACTTATTATATCGGTCACTTTTGCTGAACCGCTAAGTTACAGGGACGTAAACACACCAGCATCGGTTGTCAAGCGATGTTGGGGGGACAAACGGACACACACAAACATATACACACACATGTATACATATATACATACATTCAACAGGCTTCTTTCAGTTTCCGTCTACCAAATCCACTCACAAGGCTTTGGTTGGGCTGAGGCTATAGTAGAAGACACTTGCCCAAGGTGCCATGCAGTGGGACTGAACCCGGAACCATGTGGTTGGTAAGCAAGCTACATACCAAACAGCCACTCCTACGCCTATCTCTGTCTTTTACTTGTGCGTTACTGGTGGTGCATAAAAAGCACCTTTTCAGTGTCAGTCCCCAAAGAGGCAAAGTGGCCAAGGCCAGTGGCATGTGAAAAGCACCTTTTGAGCGTTGGGCCTCACAGAGGCAATGACAAATGACCAAGACCTTTGGCATTATGCCGTGCTGGAGAAGAAGACCACTCAAGCCAAGTAAAATCACAGTCATGGCAGATACTGGTGTCACACAACTGGCACCTGTGCCAGCAGAACATCAAAGCACTCATTACACTCTGTAAAAGGGTTGGCATTAGGAAGGGCGTCCAGCTGTAGAAACTGTGCCAAATCAGACTGAAGTCTGGTGCAGCCATCCAGCTTGCCAGCCCTGGTCAAACATGGACAACAAACAGTAGATGATGATGATATTGCAGAGTGGTAAATTTCTGTTCATGAAGAATTTTTTCTATCTCCATTGCAATGCATCATGCCTTTGATGTAGCCTATTCCATATCATCTGCTTATGTAACTGGTACTTAATGTATCAACCCTGAAAGGATGTAAAGCAAAGTCGACCTCAGTGGAATTTGAACTCACGACATAAAGACAGGTGAAATACTGCTAAGCATTTCACTTGGCCTGCTAACGTTTCTGCCAGCTCGCTGCCTTTGATGAATAAATTATTCTTTTCTACTCTAGGCACAGGCCCCCAAATTTTTTTTGTAGCGGATGGGGCCAGTTGATTAGATCGACTCCAGTATGTAACTGGTACATAATGTATCGACCTCGGAAGGATGAAAAGCAAAGTTGACCTCAGTGGAGTTTGAACTCACAATGTAAAAACAGGCGAAATACCACTAAGCATTTTACCTGGTCTGCTAACGTTTTTGCCAGTTCGCTGCCTTTGATGCATAAATTATTCTTTTCTACTCTAGGCACAGGGCCCCAAATTTTTCTGTAGGGGATGGGGCCAGTATGTAACTGGTACTTAATGTATCAACCCTGAAAGGATGAAAAGCAAAGTCGACCTCAGTGGAATTTGAACTCGCAACGTAAAGACAGGTGAAATACCGCTAAGCATTTCACCTGGCTTGCTAACGTTTCCACCAGCTCACCACCTTTGGAGCATAAATTATTCTTTTCTACTCCAGGCACAGGGCCTGATATTTTTTTGCAGGGGATGGGTCCAGTTGATTAGATCGATCCCAGTACATAACTGGTACTCAATGCATTGTCCACAAAAGGATGAAAAGCAAAGTCGACCTCAGTGGAATTTGAACTCACAACATAAAGACAAGCGAAATACCACTAAGCATTTCACCCAGACTGCTAATAATTCTGCCAGCCTGCTGCCTTCTCCAATTTATATATTGAATCAAACATTATTATATTATTTTAAGACCGAATTTAAACATATTTGTATAGAAGTATAAACATGAAAAATACGTACATATACAGGTACATAGACACTCACACACACACACACGTCTATGTATGTATAAGATCAATTTAGAATGCTGAAGAAATTTGCAGAACGCAATATGTCACAATCAAACTCTAATTAATCGATGTCTTAGGATTTAATATAATGTAATAACGAAGATGAAAAGAAAAGAGAAATACTTATCAGTTTACATCAATGGGAGAAATAGTTTCATCATCATAGTTTAAAGTCCGTTTTCCATGCTGGCATGGGTTGGATGGTTTGACTGGGACTGGCAAGCCAGGAGGCTGCACCAGGCTCCAATCTGATCTGGCAATGTTTCTGCAGCTGGATGCCCTTCCTAATGCCAACCACTCCGAGAGTGTAGTGGGTGCGTTTTACAAATAAATGAATTAATATAATCAAAGAAGATATAAGGTGTATCTATTTGTGATACATCTTTTGAGTTATGTAAAACATGTTCTGATTGACTTGGAAACATGTGTAGTCTGCATTTACCTTCTTCGTTCCCTACATCCTTTAAATTATATATAAATACATGCACATTCTGGAAATTATGTTTGTATACGACAGACTATGCTGATGAGCTTGCAGATTTTCACGTATGCATATGCGTGAATATTAACAAGTGAAACTGATAGGTACATAGGTAATCGTTATTATTTCATATATTTTCATTTGTCTTGCTTATTTTTTACACTTTGGTTTTATGCTGAGTTTTTACTTGAGAACACATTCTTCGTGAAAAATAGCGATTTTGATGTCTATATCTAGCATTTTGACTGTCCACTTTTAGTGGTCAGTCCTTTAAATTTTGTACATACATACATATATATTACGTATATATATATGGTTTTATCTTTTACTTATTCCAATCAATAGACTGCTGCCATGCTGGAGCACAATCTTGATGAATTTTTAGTTTGGTGAATCAACCTCATTGCCAGTTATATATACTATGTATTTATTTATGTATGTACATATGTTTGTGTGTGTGTGTGTGTATGTATGTTTAACTCATAAAATAATAGCATTGTGTGATTTTTCTGTTTTTTTTACCATTCCAGTTGGAGGTGGTTGAAATTGCTTTGGACCAATGTGGTCATGCTAATGAAAGACGTTTGGCAATTGTTGACAGAAATAGAGATCTTTATTTAACAACCGTCCGTTTGTTTGGCCATACCAGAACATTTCTAAAACTTGGTAAGTTTTTAAACCCAGCATTTTTCAAATTTCGAATTTCATGTTGCGCTCAGCTCATTAAGTCTACATCTAATTCTTTGCCATTGTGTTAAAAAAAAAAAAAAATCAAGAAAAAAAAAAAGAAAGTAAAAAGATTTCTGGTTATATGCCGTAGAGAAGTTAAGAACTTTTGAATAGTACTAATTAAATTTTCTCTAATAGGTTTCTGAAATTAAAGCCTGAGAAATCAAATTTTGAATATTAACCAAAGAAACATAAATTCTTTGTTACTTCTTTCTCTTTTATTTTTTTTTTTTCCTCTTCACTCTTTTCGGTATGATGAAGAATTTCCTTGAAGTGAAATGAAATGATAAAAAACGAAGACATATCTTGTATTAAAATTCATAAACATCTATTCTACGAGGATTTTCATTGTAAAAATTATCCGTACCTCTAGGATAATAGAGATATCCAAAATTTCTGTTGAAAATGCCCCAAAGTGCAACCATGCAATATAAATGCAGTTTGAAATAGACACTTTGTTGTTTCTTCTTATTGCGTAATTACATTAGGTATTGAACTATGCCTCCTGCTGTGCAACTGGCTAGTTAGAAAGATCCCTACTGGGATGTAGAAATCTCCCTATTTTATTTCCCTATGTAACAGCTGAGAATGTCTTTGCTTTATACCCTGTCATTGTAATGTAATTAGCTTAATTAAAACAAATTCTGCACTCCGGTTCCACAGCCCCTGCAACCAAACAACTTATAAATTTGATATTTGCTCTATAATTAAAAACCGCAAAGGCCCATTATTTTCCTAAAATTATTCATATGTACTAATTAAGGAATGCCAAGTTGCCTGATGAAGGCTACTTCCCTGATAGCAAACAACTATTTTCTGCTTCTTTTTCTCTCCATTTCTCTCTTTAATTATATATATATATATATATATATATATATATACCTATACCTATCTCTCTCTCTCTCTCTATATATATACATATGTATATATATATATGTGTATCTATCTATCTATCTCTCTGTCTGTCTGTTAGTCTGCCTATGTATCTATTTATTTCTCTCTCTCTCTTTCTTTCTCTCTCTCATTTTTTCTCTCTTTCTCTTTCTTATGTATATGCATATATACATATATAAATCCCTGTATATATATGTGTATATATACATATGTTCATTTGTGTGTGTATATATATATTATATATATATATATATATATATATATATATATATACATCAATATATATGCATGTGTATGTACACATATAGACATCTGCGCTTGTGTGTGTGTTACTGTTTCTCTCTGGAGTTTTAAAGAAATTAACTTCATTAAGAAGTGATAGGCTTAGATAATCTTTATGTCATAGTGAAAATATTTGAGTAATTCTTCTCTCTGGTAAGCTTGTTTTTAACTTCAACTCTCTCTAACTCTCTCTCTCCTTCATCTTCATTTTCTCCTCCATGCATTTCAACACAGCTTTCCCTCTTTGATACATTCTTCAACTTGTTACTTACCCAGTTTGCTATCGTCGTTGGACCCTATGAAGAATACACCATCTTGCCATACCCACACACAAACACACATGCACGCCCACACTGTTCCTTCTATTCTTCTTCTTCTTCCATTAGACTCTCTCTCTCTCTCTAATCACCAAATTATTTTAGGTTCCAAAACCCCCCCTATTCATCAAAACCAGCTCAGCCCATCCATTTCCCACCAAAATACAGCCACATATAACTCATCTGCGACCAATGGCTTTTAAAACCTTGATAAAATTATTCAGTTTGTTATCACAGTTAATTATCTTTCTGAAAGAAATATATCCTACATTCTTCCATACCACCATGCAATTAACTTTTCGACCTTATTTCATATTACATTCACCATCTCTTTTTGTAATTAGTTCAGATTATTTAATTGGCAAATATCAACGAAATCAGTTATATAGTTTTTTTTTGTTATCTTTTTCTACTTTTCTTGTTCTTGTTCTTCATCTTCTTCTCTTTTCTCTGTTTCTATTCTAGTATTTAAAAAAAAATTTTTTATATATTTATGATTTTGCTGTTTTTCTTTCTTTTTTTTTGGTTTGCGTAAATTTTTCAGGGTGTTTTTTTTTATCCGTTTTGTTTTGTTAATTGGTGAGGATGGTGAATTTAATATCTAATTATAGTTAGTTGAAACAGATGAAAGACTCGTTGACTTATTAAGAGTCGGAATTAAAATAAGACTACTTATTAAAAGTAAAAGTTACTGGTGCAGTGGCAAAACTAGGCTGATCTACTCTCCGTCCCTGCCCACCACCACACACACGCACCACACCCGACCAATGCCAAATATTCTAATAAGACTAACTTTCTGCTAGACTCCAATCAGATGAAAGAAAATGTCAGACATGCATCTATTGAATTTTTAAAAAATGTTTTGTTATTTTCTTTTGATTTGATATTTTTTAATGTTTTTTTTTTTGTTGTTGTTTTAATTTCTTGTCTCATGCAGCAATTATGGATGCTGGCTGTAGAATATTGTCAAAATGTGAAATTATCAACTGATGACACTAATTAGTAAATGGGTCAATATCGTAACTGCTAATGGAATCCACTGTTGGTTGATTACGGGTCACTGAGAGGCTTTTTTTTTTCCACTTTTCTTTCAGTTTTTTTTCTCCAAATTTCACTGAATTACATCAGTAATTTCAGTTTCATTTCAGCCGTAAATGTATTTTGAAAGACAGCATGTGTATGTCTGTGTGTGTGTGTGTGTGTGTGTTTGTATGTATTTTCCCAAAGATAGTATTGCAACAGTCGTTTGCTATACTTTCAATCGATCAGTTGATTTAACCAAACCACAAACACAACCAAAATTTGTATTTGAAACAGCTGTAAGTCTATGCATATCAGCGCCGCCCCGACTGGCCTCCATGCCGGTGGCACGTAAAAAGCACCATCCGATCATAGCTGTTGCCAGCCTCGCCTGGCCTCCATGCTGGTGGCACGTAAAAAGCACCATCCGATCATGGCCGTTTGCCAGCCTCGTCTGGCACCTGTGCCGGTGGCACGTAAAAAGCACCCACTACACTCATGGAGTGGTTCGCGTTAGGAAGGGCATCCAGCCATAGAAACACTGCCAGATCAGACTGGGCCTGGTGCAGCCTTCTGGCTTCCCAGACCCCAGTTGAACCGTCCAACCTTTGCTAGCATGGAAAGCGGATGCTAAACGATGAACGACGATGAACGATAAATATATAAAGCCCATTACTTTTGACCTTTCATTTTATATACCATTTTGTGAAAACATACTGTATCACCATGGTAACACAAACTCAGATTTACAAATTTGACAGATAATGGACTTTGTCTTTGGATAACCTGGATTTCAATACTAATTACAAGAACCCTTATTACTCTGGTGGCCTTGTATCTTCAGTGTGCTTAAAATGTATTTTATCTGGATTATTAATCCCTCATTGATAACTCTTTGTTCTGATATATGTGTGTGTGTGTGTGTGTGTATGTGTGTGTGTATTAGGGTGGCAAGCTGGCAGAATCATTAGCATCTCGGCAGAAATGCTTAGCAGTGTTTTGTCTGCTGTTACGCTCTGAGCTCGAATTCCGCCAAGGTCGACTTTACCTTTCATCCTTTTTAGGTCGATTAAATATATATCAGTTTAACACTGGGGTCGATGTAACTGACTTAATCCCTTTGTCTATCCTTTTTTGTCTCCTCTATGTTTAGCCTCCTGTGGGCAATAAAGATTTTAACTATGTATATATATATATATATATATATATATATATATATACATACACACATATACATATTTATTTCTTGGCCAAAGATAAACTGCTGTACCTGGCTTTTGTTGACAAGGAGAAAGCCTTTGACATGGTCCCCCGATCCCTTATCTGGTGGTCAATGAGGAAACTAGGGATAGATGAATGGTTAGTGAGAGCTGTGCAAGCCATGTACAGGAACATTGTCAGTAAGGTGAGGGTTAGCAAGGAGTACAGTGAAGAATTCCGGGTAGAGGTAGAGGTCCACCAAGGTTCAGTCCTCAGCCCCCTCCTATTTATCATAGTCCTCCAGGCAATAATAGAGGAATTCAAGACAGGATGCCCCTGGGAGCTCCTCTATGCTGACGACCTTGCTCTAATTGCTGAATCACTATCAGAACTAGAGGAGAAGTTTCAGGTGTGGAAGCAAGGATTAGAATCAAAGGGCCTTAAAATCAACCTAGCTAAAACCAAAGTCCTAATAAGTAGGAGGGCAGGCAAATCACAAATCCCTTCAGGTAAATGGCACTGCTCAATCTGTAGAAAAGGCATAGGTAGAAACTTTATAAGATGTACCCAGTGTAAGCTATGGACACATAAGAGGTGCAGCAATATGAAAGGAAGGCTAACTGGAAAGATAGTTTTTGTATGTGGTTGATGCTCAGGAGCAATAAACACTGAAAATGTGCAGAGAACAACTTCCGTCACATTCCAGGGAGAAAAACTAGAAGTAGTTGATAGCTTCCGTTACCTAGGGGTAGGGTGTGCTGAAAGTGTAGCTGCTACAATAAGATTAGCCTGGACAAAGTTCAGAGAGCTCTTACCTCTGCTGGTGACAAAGGGCGTCTTGCTCAGAGTAAAAGGTAGACTGTATGACGCATGTGTACAAACAGCCATGCTACATGGCTGTGAAACATGGGCTGTGACTGCTGAGGATATGTGTAAGCTCACAAGGAATGAAGCTAGTATGATCTAATGGATGTGTAATGTCAGTGTGCATACTCAACAGCGTGTAAGTACTTTGAGAGAGAAGTTGGTTCTAATAAGCATCAGATGTAGTATGCGAGAGATACGACTGTGCTGGTATGGTAATGTGGTGAGAATGGATGAGGATAGCTGTGTGAAAAAGTGCCACACCCTAGTCGTTTAGGGAACCTGTGGAAGAGGCAGACCTAGGAAGACCTGAGATGAAGTGGTGAATCATGACCTTTGAACATTAGTCCGCACTGAGGCAATGACTAGTGACTGAGACTTTTGGAAATATGCTGTGCCTGAGAAGACCCAGCAAGCCAAGTGAGACCATAACCTTGTGGCCTAAGCCAGGGGTGTCACCAGTCCACTTATACGTACCTTCCCTTCATTGGACACTGCTTGTGAAGTCCTGTTGAGGCAAGTGAAATCAAAATCAAAATCGATGACTGGCATCCGTGCTAGTGGAGCACTAAACTCACCATGCACCATTTGAGCATGATCGTTACTGGCACTTGTGCTGGTGTGCAGGTGACACGTAAAAATATGCTCCTTTGGAAAAATACCTGTTAAAATCGAACTGCACTCTTCAAAACTTGCACTAAGAATAAGGACAGGGTAAAACTACTACCTGCTTTTATTGCAAGTTGATGCAGGTAGTTTATCTTGTACCCCTCTGACTTTTAGTTCATGCAATTTCAAAAACTGCATTATTTATGGGATGATCCAATATATAAGCTTTGGTCTGCCCTAGGCTATAGCAGAAAACACTTACCCAAGATGCTATGCAGTGGGACTGAACCCAGAACCATGTGGTTGGTAAGCAAGCTACTTACCATACCACACAGTCACTCCTGTGCCTATATATGTATATGCTTATATACGACGGGCTTCTTTCAGTTTCTGTCGACCAGATCCACTCACAGGGCTTTGGTTGGCCCGAGGCTATAGCAGAAAACACTTACCCAAGATGCTATGCAGTGGGACTGAACCCAGAACCATGTGGTTACGCCTCTTACCTAACGCCTATGCCTAATATTAAGGTAATAAATGAGGAAAAGAGTTGCATGGAAAAGTGGATGTTAAATGACGATAATGATATGTGTGTGTGTCTGTGTGTCTGTGTTTGCATTTACATTGATACTGCTTTAAAAAAAAAGCAAAAACACCAGTCTATGTCTCATGTGATTTTATCAGGGGTCAATATATATTTCTTTACTACCCACAAGGGGCTAAATACAGAGGAGTCAAACAAGGACAGACAAACGGATTAAGTCGATTACATCGACCCCAGTGCGTAACTGGTACTTAATTTATCGACACCGAAAGGATGAAAGGCTAAGTCAACCTCGGCGGAATTTGAACCCTGAACGTAACGGCAGACGAAATACGGCTACACATTTCACCCGGCATGCTAATGTTTCTGCAGGCTCACCGCCCTCAGGGGTCAATATAATTGACTAAAATCCTTTACGATGGTACCACATTATGAGTAGTTTTCAGTGACTAACAGAAATTCAGTAAAAGAATTACGACTAATGTATTAGTTAGTCATGGTTTCAAAGTCCCTGAGCGACCGACATTTAGTTTCATTCAATACATTAGTATCACGGAGAGTGTTAGATATTCAACACTTTAAATTACTAAACTCGTTAACATGATTAATAAACTGCATTCCATACAATGTCTGCAGAAAACCACACACATTCTCATTAACCAGGAAATATTTTATTTATTTATGTGTAAATGTGATTATTAAGACAGACGATATAACACCATGGGAATCTAGTTCTAGTTCTGTAACCCATTCTCTTCTCTGTCTTTAGACAATACACAAGGCGCAGGAGTGGCTGTGTGGTAAGTAGCTTGCTTACCAACCACATGGTTCCGGGTTCAGTCCCACTGCGTGGCACCTTGGGCAAGTGTCTTCTACTATAGCCTCGGGCCGACCTAAGCCTTTTGAGTGGATTTGGTAGATGGAAACTGAAAAGAAGCCCGTCGTATATATGTATATATATATATATGCATGTGTGTGTTTGTGTGTCTGTGTTTGTCCCCCTAGCATTGTTTGACAACCGATGCTGGTGTGTTTATGTCCCCGTTACTTAGCAGTTCGGCAAAAGAGACCGATAGAATAAGTACTGGGCTTACAAAAGAATAAGGGGTCGAGTTGCTCGATTAAAGGCGGTGCTCCAGCATGGCTGCAGTCAAATGACTGAAACGAGTAAAAGAGAGAGTAACTCATCGAAGTTAATAGGGGGAGCTATGAACTGCCGATGTGTAAAAGCGAATGAAAATTCCTCTAATGGTCTTTTGTCTTAAAGACTAAAGCTAGACAAGGCTGATGAGTGGCTAAGGTGTTCATATGGCAACCATGAGGTTTTGGGTTCAGTCCCACTACGTTGTATCATGGGAATGTATCTTCTATTTTCCCTTCGGTCTGACCAATGCCATATAAGTGATCACACTAGATAGAAACTGTGTGGAAGCTTATCCAGTGTGTGAGTGTGAATAGTGCTCAGACACACAACAACATATGTGTGTGTGTGTGTGTGTAACTCTTCACTTCTGTTATGGTCATTTGGTCAGTTGGTCATCAAAAAATAAATAGTTCAGTGCCAGTGAGGATGGGATTGTCTCCCTTAGAGCAGTTTTTTTGTGGGCCAAAAACAGGGGAACAAGAGAGCCATCCCTTGGGCTGTTTTTTGATTGTTATATATGTGTGTGTGTGTGTGTATGTGGAGGCGCAATGGCCCATTGGATAGGGCAGCGGACTTGCAGTCACAGGATCGCAGTTTCGATTCCCAGACCAGGCATTGTGAGTGTTTATTGAGCGAAAACACCTAAAGCTCCACGAGGCTCCAGCAGGAGGTGGTCGCGAACCATGCTGTACTCTTTCACCACAAATTTCTCTCACTCTTTCTTCTTGTTTTTGTTGTACCTGTATTTCAAAGGGGCCAGCCTTGTCACACTCTGTGCCATGCTGAATATCCTTGAGAGCTACGTTAAGGGTACATGTGTCTGTGGAGTGCTCATCCACTTGCATGTTAATAAATGAGCTGCGATGTCACTGGTGCCAAGCTGTATTGGCCTTTGCCTTTCCCTAGGATAACATCAGTGGCATGGAGAGGGGAGGCTGGTATGCATGGGTGACTGTTGGTCTTCCATAAACAACCTTGCTTGGACTTGTGCCTTGGAGGGTAACTTTCTAGGTGCAATCCCATGGTCATTCATGACTGAAGGGGGTCACAATATATATATATATAATATATATATATATATATTATATATATATATATGTGTGTGTGTGTGTGTAAACATGTATACATTATTCAACCCAAGCCAGGATGGAACATGGATGTTGATGATGATATATATAAATGTCAATACCATTGCTGCCTGACTGGCCCCTGTGCTGGTGGCATGTAAAAAAGCATCCATTACACTCTTGGAGTGGTTGGCATTAGGAAGGGCATCCAGCTGTAGAAACCTTGTCACATCAGATTGGAGCCTGAGGTAGCCTCCTGGCTTTGTCAGTCCTCAGTCAAACTGTCCAGCCCATGGTAGCATGGAAAATGAATTTTAAATAATGATGATGATGTTTGTGTCATAAGAATTTGTAAACTTTGAAAGATAAGAAAGGAATGATATTTAACAGTGGAATTTGAAGTAGAAAAGGCTCTAAATAATAGCTTTTAAATATTGGCTTGAAAAACCCTTCAGATAGAAAAGAGTCAAAAGCCGTCTTTGAGATTTGACAGACGTTCTACCATCGGACCAAAGCAACCCTTCAAGTTTCTTCATCAGTTTTTGATGCTTTGTTCCAGCCAGTGAGAACTTTATGTTGTTTACACCATAAGGATTTAGAAATGTTGAGAGAACATGAAATCAATAACCACTCTTGTATTACAAATTTCCTGCTGTTCTGTCACATTGTTGTCACAGCTCCACCAAGGTGTGACTCATGTATTGCAGCCCTGTCACATTTCTTCATTCCATACCAGTCATTACTGTCACACCACTGTATCTGAATCTCCGCTATGTATCCCAGCCTCACTTCAGTGTTGCAGCCCTGTCACATTACGTATCCAGCTAGCTCAGCTTCGTTATCATTCCATTACTGATTAATCTCTTGTGGTTCTTATACGCTTGTTCTGTCACAGCTTGCTTGACATCTCTGACTATTTCTGGTACCTAAAAAGCTGTCACCACTCTGTCATGACAGCTTTAGATGTAAACTGCATGCTGCTCTCAACCAGAT
>NC_043015.1:51246531-51249031 GCF_006345805.1 Octopus sinensis
CTCGACTAAAGGCGGTGCTCCAGCATGGCTGCAGTCAAATGATTGAAACAAATAAAAGAAAGAAAAAAAGAAAAAATATGTATATATATATATATATATATATATAAATAGATAGATAGATAGATATGCATCTACACTCACACATATATACTCTTTACTTGTTTCAGCGATATGACTGTGGCCATGCTGGAGCACCACCTTTAGTTGAGCAAATTGACCCCAGGATTTATTCTTTGTAAGCCTAGTACTTATTCTATCGGTCTCTTTTGCTGAACTGCTAAGCAAGGTAATATTTCCAGATGGCCAGACATGTTTCCATGGAAGACTGGTAATGAAGGACACCACTGAGAAAAGCCTGCATTGTATCATTTATTTTTTATCTTCCACTTGATTTAGTCATTAGGCTGCGGCCATGCTGGGGCACTGCCTTGAAGAATTTATTGTTGAATGTATCAACCCTATTGTTTTTAAAAGCCTGGTAACTTATTCTATCGTTCTCTTTTGCTGAACCACTAAGTTTCAGGGACATAAACACAAAAACACTAGTGTTCAAGCTTGGAGGTTGGGGGAGAAAAGCACAGACAAATCGTCCAACCCATGCTAGCATGGAAAACAGATGATGATGTATGGCCGTTTGTATGTAATGTCTGTCTTTCTTAAAGCTCTTCCAACTCCACGATAAGGCTCTGCAAGCTTTTGTGCGATCCAAAAGCCTGACCATCAGAACATTTGGCATCTTAAAAGCATGTCAGATCAGAGTTCATACATTTTGAACGATACCAGCTGAGAATGTCTGAGTCTTGGCCATTCATCTTCTGTATTTCTTAGAAATTGAATTTCCAAAAAAGAGAGACACAAAGAACAAGTGGAGGGCGAGCAAGACAGAGATAGAGAGAAAAGGAAAGAGGAATAGAACATACAGAGGAGAGAGAGAGAGAGAGAGCAGTGTTCAACATTTATCCCCTTTGCAAACACAAGAAACCAACAAACAACATAAACAGACTTTAATTTGAAACCAATAAAACACATCAACTGTGATCAATAGCCTATTGGTTTAGGGTTCAATAGAAACACCATAATGTCAATCATGCAACAAAGGATGTCACATGGTGCTGGTAGTGGTGTCAGTGTCCTTTCAGATTACATCAAAACAAAAAAAAGGACTCAATGCTGGCCACTATTGAACTAAAATGAAAATCGTAAGAGATCTTTGAACCAAAGACGAATAACTAAAAGTGTTACACATGTATGCTACACACAACATGTACTAACAACATAAAAAGATACATGAAATCTAGAAGAAAAGAACAACAAATCAAAGATGCATAATGACAACTAAACTGCTAACACATTAGCAAATGTACACAGGTTTATTATAAACAACAACAAGAACTCAGACTAAGACAGAACATTTCATGCAAAAAAAATAAACACAAAAAGATAAAGGTGGTGTTCCAGCATGGCCACAGACAAATGACTGAAACAAGTAAAAGAATAATAGAATAAAAGAATAACATAGAAGAAATTGACAACATACAAAAAAAAGTAAGTTTTCATTCACAAATAAAAACAACACATAGTTCAGCTGCCAGAAGTAACAGCTAACTCTCCCTCAAACTACATTCTTTTAAGAAAATATAAGAAGACAGTGAATCATGTAGTCATTGGGCATATGTAAAAAGATGGAATAACCAAGGCTGGACTGTCTTTGATCATAAATCTACTCAATCAGAGATGACGTAGAGGTGGTAAACGTCAACAACAATAACAAAAACAGCAGCATCCGAAGCAGCAATAGTAACAACAGGCATAGCAAGAATAGGAAAGTTCATCATATCACCAAGACCATAAGTATGTATGTATGTAGGAATGTATGTATGTATGTATGTATGTATGTATGTATGCATGCATGTAGGTATGTATGTATGTATGTATGTATGTATGTATGTATGCATGTAGGTATGTATGTATGATGCATGTATGTATTATGTATGTATTATTTATGTATACATGTATGTAGGCATGTATGTATGTATGATGTATGTATTGTATGTATGTATGTATGTATGTATGTATGATGTATGTATGTAGGCATGTATGATGTATGTATGATGTATGTATGTAGGCATGTATGTATGTAGTGTTTGTATGTATGTATGTATGTGTGTATGTATGATGTATGTATGTAGGCATGTATGAATGTATGTGTGTATGATGTATGTATGATATATGTATGTATGTATGTTTGTATGTAGGCATGTGTATGTATGTATGTATGTATGTATGTATGTATGTGTGTATATATGTGTGTATGTATGTAGGTATGTATGTATGATGTATGTATGTATGAAAGTATGTATGTAGGCATGTATGTATGTATGTATATATGTATGATGTATGTATGTATAGATTATTTGTAGTGGTCTGCAAATTTTATATTTTAAAATGGTGGTAGTTAAAATTTAGGATATTTATCTACCATTCAAAATTATGATTAGCC
>NC_043015.1:51254031-51273545 GCF_006345805.1 Octopus sinensis
TTATTGATTGAAAGATGGAACAATTGGACAAGTCTTTGAGATTTTATGGGAACAAGTATTCTTCAGCATGACTAAACAAATGCAGATTAAAGGAGTTCTTTTTATTGTTTTACTTGTTTCAGTCATTTGACCCTGGCCATGCTAGAGCACCACCTTTAATTGTAAGCCTAGCACTTATTCTATCACTCTCTTTTGCCAAACTGCTAAGTTACAGGGATGTAAACACATCGACATCAGTTGTCAAGCGATGGTGTGGGGGGGAACAAACACACAAACACACACACACACACAACGACCTTGAACCCACAAGGCAGAAACAAGGAAAATACCCCTTGTGTTTGAATACCATGCAACTATTTTAAAAAAATACTTTTCATTTAATTTTACAAAAATTTAATTGTTTTCCATACTTAGAGTTGAAAATGTCTCAATGACCGAAACTGATACTGAGATGTTTTTTATAAAATTATTTTACCATTTTCTACCTTGACTTTTTTTCCATATATATATATATATATATATATATATATATATATATATATATACGATGGGCTTCTTTCAGTTTCCATCTGCCAAATCCACTCACAAGGCTTTGTTTGGCACAAGACTATGGTAGAAGACACTTGCTCAAGGTGCTGCACAGTGGGACTGAACCTGGTACCATGTGCAAAAGCAGAATCACTGCAATAAAACACGTTGACTCTTTAGTATTTAAATCGACCATCTCTGACCAGTTTTAATGTTGAAACTGACCAGATTCAGCCTCTAACACCTACCCTACAATATAAACGATCTCATCATTGAAATCTTGAAGCTACCCAACAATGCATGATTGATTGAAACCGATTTGAATAAAGAAACAATACTTTTGACAGAGTGATCTGAATGCCAAAGGGTTAAAGAAAGTCGAGGAATTATTCTATTGAAATAAGACGTTAGAAAAGAAGCATTTAATTCCATACCAAGGTGTTAGTGTTTAATGGGGAAAGGAAATTGAATTAGAAACAGAATCGCATCAGATAGATTCAGAATAATTCTAAGAATACTGATTGCTGGACGTTGTTTGGGAAAATGTTAATCCCTCTGTTCATTTCAACTAATTAAATGCCTAAAGGCTGGTCTAAATTAAAAGCTTTCATTATCCTTTATTGAAAATAAGATTGAAAATCGACACATATAAAGACGTATATATACATTCACAAATATGCATAGATATCACGTACGTGCTGTCAGTAATTACTCAGGGTAGGCAGTTGGTGACGTTTATGTAGTCAAACGCACCCAAAAAATAGGCGAAACACAGGCGCATGACTGATATGAAGGCAGAAGTAATTCTGCCTTTGTAATACATAAAGAGCAGAGGTGCAATGGCCCAGTGGTTAGGGCAGCGGACTCGCGGTCGGAGGATTGCGATTTTGATTCCCAGACCGGGCGTTGTGTGTGTTTATTGAGCAAAAACACCTAAAGGTCCACGAGGCTCTGGCAGGGGGTGCTGGCAACCCCTGTTGTACTCTTTTGCCCCAACTTTCTCTCATTCTTTCTGTTTCTTAGGTAATGCTGCAATGGACTGGTGTCCCGTCCAGCTGGGGGGAACACATACGCCAGAGAAACCAGGAAACCGGGCCCATGAGCCTGGCTAGGCTGGAAAAGGATGCATAAATAAATAAAATACATAAAGAAAACATTGTTGTAGGAATGTATGCAGCGTGTGTACTACAGCTGTACTATGCATAGTTTTAATACAGAAATTGAAAAGCAGGGGTGAATTATGCCTAAGTAATCTACAAAAATATAATATTTTGTGTTTTATGCATAGTAATCAGAATAATCTTCATAATTTTATTGAATTAGGTGCATATTTTGTTGTAAAAGGAAAATGTTAATATTGATCTATTTTACTCAGGGTAGGCACTACCTACCTTGTCTACCCAGGCGGCATGTCCGTGATATTAATATGTCATCATCATCATCTTTTAAAGTTTGTTCTCCATGCTGGCATAGGTTCGACAGTTTGATAGGTGTTGGCCAGCTCAAGGGCTGTCCAGGTCCCATTTGTCTGTTTTGCCAGGGTTTATATGACTAGATGCCCTTCCTAATACTGATCAACTTACAGAGTGTACTGGGTGCTCTCACATGGTGCTGGCACAGTCACCTTTTACGTGATACTGGCATGGCGCTTTTATGTGGCACCAGCATGGGTACTTTTGCATGGCACCAGCACCTGCAAACCCTGAAGGCTAGGTTCTCTTGGCTGAGAGAGGGATGTAAAGAACATGCCTGTATGCATAGGCAGCCATGATTTTTCTTAGCTTTACATGTTTTCTCAAGCACAGTTAACCGCCAGAAGTTTTGGTCCCTTTAGACAAGACATAAGACTAATGAAGAAGACTAATAGGCGTAGGAGTGGCTGTGTGGTAAGTAGCTTGCTTACCAACCACATGGTTCTGAGTTCAGTCCAACTGTGTGGCACCTTGGGCAAGTGTCTTCTACTATAGCCTGGGCCGACCAAAGCCTTGTGAGTGGATTTGGTAGACAGAAAATGAAAGAAGCCTGTCGTATATATGTATATATGTGTGTGTGTGTGTGTGTATGTGTGTTTGTGTGACTGTGTTTGTCCCCCCGACATCACTTGACAACTAATGCGGTTCGGCAAAGGAGACCAATAGAATAAGTACTAGGCTTAAAGAATAAGTCCTGGGGTTGATTTGCTCGACTAAAGGCGGTGCTCCAGCATGGTCACAGTCAAATGACTGAAACAAGTAAAAGACTAAAAAGAGTAACTGCTTCTACAACTAGTGAATACAAAAAAGGATGAATAAAAATTGATTTACATAAATTATCATTTATTAATTAATCACAAAATGTCAGCATCCCAACTTACAGCTGTTTCTGTTAGCATGATTCTCAGGCTTAACCACCACAATAATGATGATGATGATAATAATAATAATAATAATAATAATAATAATAATAATAGTAATAATAATAATGATAATAATAATATTAATAAGCTCTCATGGCTTCTGACATAACTGATTGGAAGTGTTATCATGTACATTGTTTTGTCTTGGTATAAAAGATGGGCTACAGCAAATATCTGCTCAATACCACAGATTTGCTTGTCAGTTGTTTTGACCATAACCAGTTGAGCATGTCCCTAGTGGCTGATGATATGTGCATCTCTGATCACGAGCAGAAGTAGTGGGGAGCATCATAGCCATGTGTGAGAGGGATTCTTTGGGGTTTGAATAATTCACCTCTGGAAACATGGGTGGTTCGTTCAACATCCTTAAACAACCCTTATTCGGGGACCTTTTGAGCGGAATGGGCTACTCACCTGAAGAAAATTCTAACTGGGCCCACCTGCAAGGTCATGTGCTGTTTATCTTGATATTGAGATCACCATGTCGCGCACAATGGTTGTGATGCATGTGCCTGGTGTACTTTTATCAGACGGTTAGTCATGATGGGTATATTGGGTTTCGTATATTTTACCCCAGTGTCACTTTGATGGCATGCACTGCTCTCTCACTCAATAATAATAATAAAATGCCCTGATGCAGTATCAGACTGTGGCCCTCATAGCTTCTGATCTAAACTGATTGGAAGTGTTATCAAGTAAATTGTTTTGTCTTGGTATAAAAGCTGGGCTACAGCAAATATTCTGCTTAATATCACTGTGCTACATTACTATTCTTGCAGCTAAAATTTTGGGTAATTTTAGTTGTACAGATATTCTTGTAGAATAAATAAATAATAAATAAATATCTGGTGTTGCATAATGTTTTGCATGTGTGTGTGTTTTCTTGTCTTCCCATCATTTGATAGTTGTAAATGAGTGTCACTGTCATAGAAGCAGTGTCGTTCATTTCTAGTATTCTGTGAGGACAAGTCTGGGCCATGGAGAAATATTACCTTGCTTGTAAACCAGTGAAGGTTAGTGACAGGAGAGGCATCTTGTCATAGAAGATCTCCCTTAACTCTTTTGTTGCCATATTTCTGTTGAGATGCTCTGTGTTTCTTCCAATTAATTTTAAATATAACAAAGAATTTAGTAAAATAACTTAGTTATCATTAAGCTAGTGTTAGAAACATAATTTGTAACTAAGGCTTGGTGGAAGATTTTAATTCAGAACTTTTGAAAACAAGACATTTGTACTACAGAGCCAGAAGTGGTTTCAACCAGGTTGGTATCGAAAGGGTTAAGAATTGTTTCTCTATTATACATTTTAACCCCTTTGTTACCATATTTCAGTTGAGATGTTCTGTCAATCAATTTTAGATATAACAAAGAATTTGGTTAAATAACTGAGTTATCATTAAGCTAGTGTTAGGAACATAAATTGTGACTAAGGTTTGGTGGAAGATTTTAATTCAGAATTTTTGAAAACAAGAGCCAGAGGCGGTTTCAGCCGGGTTGGTATCGAAAGGGTTAAATTCCATCTGATCCAGCCAAGCATGGAAAAGTGGATGTTAAAATGATGAGATATATATATATATTACATATATATATATATATATATATATATATTATATATATACATATATATATATATGAGAAAGAGGAAGAGAATGTGTGTGTGTACATGTGTGTATATATGTGTATTGATTTGACCGTCTGTTAAAACTTAATCAGTTTTGTTTGCATTTGACCTCATCTTTAACAAACAGGTTACTTTAAATATTTGCTATTGATTAATATTTGAACAGCATTTCATTTCTACTTTACTAATTAATGATGGTTATTTGAGTGATTAGCCTGGAGAATAATAATTATATGTAGAAAAATAATTATAACAAGACAAGGATGTGTTATTGTCTTCATCTTCTCTGCTAAAATTCGTATTCTTTTTCATCTTCACTGTAAATTTACTAAGAAAATGATGACATGTCATATGTTGTGTTTATTAGAAATTATGATCAAATCAGTTTAAATGCATATTGTTTGTGATACCCTTTACCCTTTTACTGGTTTCAGTCATTTGACTGCGGCCATGCTGGAGCACCGCCTTTAGTCGAGCAAATCGACTCCAGGACTTATTCTTTGTAAGCCTAGTACTTGTTCTAGCGGTCTGTTTTGCCGAACCGCTAAGTTACGGGGACGTAAACATACCACCATCTGTTGTCAAGCGATGTTGGTGGGGAAAAGCACAGACATACAAACATACACATACACACACACATATATATATATATCTACATATATACGATGAGCTTCTTTCAGTTTCCGTCTACCAAATCCACTCACGAGGCTTTGGTCGGCCCGAGGCTATAGTAGAAGACACTTGCCCAAGATGCCATGCAGTGGGACTGAACCTGGAACCATGTGGTTTGTAAGCAAGCTACTTACCACACAGCCACTCCTGGTGATGATAATTTTGATGATGATGATTATGATGATGATAGTGATGATGACGATGATGGTGATGCTGATGATAATGATGGTGGTGTTGGTGGTGATGATGATGATGATGGTTGTGGGGGTGATGATGATGAAGCTGTTGATGATGACGATGATGATGATAATGATGATGTTAAACTACAAAACTGCAAGAAAGTAGATGGGAGATGTTACTGATACAGGAGGAGAGAAAAAAATTGAAACAAACAGGTTGCCTGACTAGCTGCTGTCAGTTTGTATCAGTCACCGTCAAGATGTTAAATATTCTGGGTCCCCATACTATTGACTTCCTCTGGGAAATAGGGTCAATGACAGCCTGTCAAGGAAATGAGCCCCGCGAAGTAAAGTGGCTGCTACAGCAAACAGCACTGGCCCTTCTCTAGGGCAATGCCATTGTGGTCGACCACAGGGTATGGCTGAGCTCACCATTTGTTCTAGGGTATGTGGCCTATCGACCCCTCCTACTCTATCTACTGATTTACCCCCTCCTTTGTTTTTCCTTTTCTTTCTTATCTCTCTCTTTTCCTCTTTCTTTGTCTTCAAATGTCTACACTCACAGAGTGGTTGGCGTTAGGAAGGGCATCCAGCTGTAGAAACACTGCCAGATCAGACCGGCGCCTGGTGCAGCCTCCTGGTTTCTCAGGCCCCGGACGAACTGTCCAACCCATGCTAGCATGGAAACCAGACGTTAAACAAATGATGATGATGATGATGATCTAATACACCAGTTTATATCAACGCCACCTGGCGCTTATTTTCTTTGATAATTCTGTCAGTGGTCGTTGACTTCTGAAACATAATTCTTCCCTTTTACAGGCTCAATGGTTCAGTCACTATCATGGAACGACTCTTGCAACATGCTGGCTACTCTCTCAGACGACCGTTTTCTCATATACTACTACCCTAATGCCATCTATGTTGACAAAGATCTCCTGCCAGAAGTCATCGAAGAGAAGGACACCAGGTAATTTTGCAAGTTCTTATACTTTTCTTTTTTTTTTTATTTCTCTATTGGCAAGAAATCTTGAAATAAACTGAATAATGACATACATACATACATAGGTATGTACATACATACATGTTTATACATACATATGTACATACATGCATACGCACATACAAGATTCTGAGTTTGATTCCAGGCAGTGACCCGAATAATAATAATAATAATAATAATAACAACAGCATCGAAAAATACCTTAGGAATGAGAACCCCAGGTTCGAAATTTCTCCAAGACACCTGATGAAGGCTGGAGGGTATATCAGCTGAAACGTGTTAACAACAAACAAGATGAGGACAAATATTTGTGAAATGTGAATAAGGCAAATAAGGAGATTAGATACTATGTTACCAAATTAGCTATCATAGAACAGACATTATAGTTATATATATAAATATATTATTATATACATAGATATATACATACATACATATATATATATATACATATATATATATATATATATTATATTATATATATATAATACCTACATACATACATTATATATATTATATATATATATATATTATATTATACATACATACATTATATATATATACTTAATATATATATATATATATATATATATATATATATATATATACACAATTTATATAACATAAAGAAAGAGGCTAGATTGCAACATAAAACCAAAAAGGAAAATTCAATTCTTAATAACAGTGGCTGAGGGTGTAGGGTAGCACCTATATTGCTAGAAATAACAGTCAAAGACCTTTATAGACCCTTATATATATATATATATATATATGACAAGCTTCCTCACAGTTTCCATCTACTGAAGTTACTCACAAGGCATTGGTCAACATAGGGCTATAATAGAAGACACTTTCTCAAGGTACCATGCAGTGGGATTGAACATATATATATGTAATATATATATATCAAAATAAATATCAAATGGAAATTGTAATTGTGATACCTGTGCTGGTGGCACGTAAAAAGCACCATCCAAACGTGGCCGATGCCAGCGCCACCTTGACTGGTTTCTGTGCCGGTGGCACGTAAAAAGCACCAACTGATCGCGGCCGCTACCAGCCTCCCCTGGCACCTGTGCCGGCGGCACATAAAAAGCACCTACTACACTCACAGAGTGGTTGGCGTTAGGAAGGGCATCCAGCTGTAGAAACACTGCCAGATCAGACTGGACCTGGTGCAGCCTCCTGGCTTCCCAGACCCCGGTCGAACCGTCCAACCCGTGCTAGCACCAAAAACGGACGTTAAACGATGATGAGGATGATGATGACTTACTTCCTTACAGTTTCCATCTGCTAAATTTACCTACAAGGCATTGGTCATTATGGAGCTATAGTAGAAGACACTTGCTCAAGGTGTTAAAGTGCCATGTAGCGGGATTGGACCTGAGGTTGTAAAGCAAGCTTCTTAATCCTGCAGTCATGCCGGCGCCTGGGGTCTAATGGTTGAATGAAATATTTGGGGATGTTGCAAAGTGTCTGAGAATCATTCTTTATGACATGTCGTACCTGCAAACTCTAAAAGAATTGGTAATGTATGGTATGAGAAAGTTTGATAATAATTTAATAAGATGACACAAGATAATTCCTGCAGATGTGTTTATGGAACATTCGAATTTGGAGAGAGCTAGCAATTTCTGTTAATGTATTTGGTCTGTGATGCTAACGAGTTACGAGTCTATCAGCTGTAATTTAAAGCAACAATTAATACATTTGTGGAGATTGTAATGTTTGGTGAATAATGGTGATGATTAAGAAAGATAGCACCTAGTGAGACCTGATTCCATTGGTCTGTTTTAGAAATATACACATCAACTTCAAAATGGTAAATTCTATACGCTTGTCTGTAGAAGATTCAATAGATTCTTGAGGCTAATGCTGTTTAAACTGGCCATATCAGACTGAAATGTTCTTCTTTTCTTGTTCTAACTGATCAGATTCAGCCTCTCATGTTTACTCTACAATGTTATTCAAAAAATGAATTAGTTACATCATGGAAATTTTGTAGCTACACTCACGGAGTGGTTGGTGTTAGGAAGGGCATCCAGCCGTAGAAACACTGCCAAATCTGACTGGGCCTGATGAAGCCTTCCGGCTTCACAGACCCCAGTTAAACCGTCCAACCCATGCTAGCATGGAAAACGGACGCTAAATGATGAAGACAATACCTGATTAATTCAAAACAATGTAGACAAGAGCACTCAGAGAGTGCAAACCTCCGCCAAGGCAACACCAATGTCCTCTCAATGATTAGCCAGAGACGATTTTTAAAATGAGAATATCTGAAATAAACTCGACTGCTCTCACAAACGAGAATACTAAAAATGAACCCGACTGCTCTCAAAAATTAAGTAAAAAAACAAAAAAACACAGGAAAAATAACCCTAACGCTAACCCCAGTATGCAACTGGTACTTAATTTAGTGACCCCGAAAGGATGAAAAGCAAAGTCAACCTTGGCAGAATTTGAAATCAGAACATAAAGACTGATGAAATACTGCTAAGCATTTCACCTGGCATGCTAATGTTTCTGCCAGCTGTCTGCCTTAAAAATATTGTTATATTGAAACATATGTAGAATATCTTTTTGGATATTTTGGGGTTGTTCTGTTGATGCGGTTCCTTTTATACTTGTTCTTATAGGTATATCTTTTAATCTTTTAATTTGCATTACTTTTTCATTGTGATACAAATAAAATGAACCAAGCATCTTTTTTAATTTTTCTTCTCTATTTTCTTTTATTGACTTTTTAATCTCATATATATATATATATATGTATATATATATACGTATATTGAAACATATGCAGAATATGTGGGCTTCCACATAGTTTCCGTCTACCAAAATCATTCACTAGGCATTGGTCAGCCTGGAGCTGCAATGGAAGATACTTGGTCAGGATACTGCACAGTGGGACTGAACCTGAAACTATGTGGTTGCAAAATGAGTTTATTGACCATGCAGCAATGCCACTGTCTACCAGTGCATGCATGCAAAAAATTGTATGCACACATACATACACACTCACACTCATGCATACATACATACATGCATGCATGCAGACAGACATATACACACATACACACATACATACATGCATGCATGCATACATACATGCATACACACACACACAGTTGACCGAAAATGTCATCACAGGATTATCTGCTGATGAGACATGACATTGTAGGTAGGACACTCTATAATGAAATCTGTCGGTGGGATAATCCCAAGGACAAGGAATTAAAATCTCACAATATGGTAAAAGCCATACCCGCTCATAATAAAAAGTAAATACTGGTGGAACGTTACCAGTGAAGATCTCAATAAAATGTAAGCAAAACAGACCTGATATAATGATTTGGAATAGAGACGAGAAACTGTGCACAGTTGTGGAAATTAGCTGTCTATCGGATGTTAACATAAAGCTGAAGATCAGTGAAAAAGAGAACATCTATGCTGAACTATTGAGAAATCTGCAGGTACTCTATCCAGATTACAAGTTCAAGTTTATACCTGTAATTATCGAGGCCCTGGGATATGTAACACTCTGCCTAAATACCAATCTTGAGAAATTAGGCTTCTCAAAACCAGAAAGGAGAAAGGTAATTCAAAGACTACAGATCCAATTCATCACTGGAACTGTAAAAATCTGTAAAGCTTGCCAGACGTTTACCATTTAAATATGTTTGAGCATATCTAGATATGCAACTATATGCATGAGAATACAAATCTGCACATATACATACATACATGCATGCAGACATACATACAAACAAAAATACACTGTTGATGAAGGAACCTTGGATCTAGGTTAGAAACCAGTTCTTTCTCTATTGGCAAGAAATCTTGAAATTAACTGTAAAATGGCATACATACACACATGCATGCATACATACATACACACATACATACACACATACGCATACACACATATATGCACACATACATACATACATGCACATACATGCATACATACTCACATGCATACATACATATATACATACAATAACCCCCACACACACACATAATACATACATATACACATATGTATGTATGTACATACACATATACATACACACACATGCATGCATACATACATACATACATACACATACATACATATGCACATACATACATATATACATGCATGCATACATACATATACACATACATACAAAACTGTATCTCAGTGTATACTTCTTTTGTTTGCAAATATTTTATTTTCTAAAGTATGAAGCCACACCCACACACCCACACACCCACCCAAGTAAGTTAGACAGACACAGGAAGTCATGATTTAATGTTCGCTGAGAGACATACATAATTTCATATACCAGCAGAACACACACACACACACATATGATAGTATGTTTATTTGTGCCACTGTGAGGTGTATTTGTGTGTGTGTGTTTTTGTGTGTATATCATTTTCAAATTTGTATATATATAGATTTATATAGATATATCTATCTATCTATCTAAATATATATATATATATATATATATATATATAATATATATATATATATATATATATATATATATATATATATATATTATATATATATGTATATATATGTACAAATTTGAAAATGATATATTTATATATATATATATATACGTATCTATGTATGTATATGTATGTGAATGTAGATGTTTGTTTGTCTGCAGTTATATATATGTGTATGTTTGTACATAATTATATATAGTTACAAGTATCAGGACATATCATAGACATCTATTGATGTAGAGAGAGATATCTTTATATATATATATATGTGTGTGTGTGTGGGGGGGGTGTATCTGCGTATCCATGTATGTAAGACTGTTGTATAAATTGGCTGTATTGTTTACGATGACGTTTGAGGTCCATAGCTCTTAATTATATTGAAATAAATCTCTCCGAAAACATGATGTCAGCGTTGTGATAATCTGTGTGAGATTGATAGCTTCACGAAAAACAATGTCAAAGAATAATGGCAAAGCAAATTAGTTTTAAGACTTTTGGTCTCATTGATATTACATAAAGTAATATTTTGACTATGGAGAGCTATTGTGATCTTGAGATTTCTTATTAGACACGAGAATATATTTTTATATCAGCTTTTTGTGTTGTTATCATGATTAAATTTATTTAATCGATTCCCACACTGGGCTTTGAGTTTCTAGACATTCACCTAGCGTGTTAAGATACTTATAAAGTGTAAAACTTATCTGTGTTTTTCTTAGTTGAAAATTGATGAGTTCTAAATGTGAGACATGAAATAGCTATCTGTGACCTCTTAGTGAGTGGCAGAACTAGGTAACAACGCCAATACCTTTTCTTTCTTTCTTTGCTTACAAGACAATGAGAAAGCTGCAAAGAAGTCACTTGCTTTGTTAGTAGAAACGACTGGTTATTCCTCAAATCCTGCCTCACCATTCATTCTATCAATGGTGAGGTGTGGTGTAGAATGATGCAGTCTCTTATAGATTGTGGTAGGTGCAGGGGTGGCTGTGTGGTAAGAAGTGTTTTGCTTCCCAATTGCATGGTTCTGGGTTCAGGTCCCATTGTGTGACACATTGGGAAAGTGTCTTCTACCTTAGCTCTGGGCCAACCTAAGCCTTGTGAGTGGATTTGGTAGACAGAAACAACTAAAAGAGACCCATCATGTGTGTGTGTGTGTTTGTGTCAGTGTTTGTCCCCCACTCTGCTTGGCAACTGATTTTGGATGTGTTTATGTCTCCATAACTTAGCGGTTTAATAGAATAAGTACCAGGCTCTAAAAAAAGAAAAAAGCAATTACTAGGGTCGGTTCGTTCGAATAAGAATTCTTCAAGGTGGTACCGTAGCATGACCATGGTCTAATAACTGAAGCAAGTAAAAGGTAAAAGATAAATAATAGACGGTGTGGTCAGGGATGGAATGGAATGTATCATAAGTCACTTTGATCAGAGCTGACATAGATTTAAACAACAACAACAACTACAAAAACTATGAGCAAAAGAAAATCTGAGACATGAATTCAAGTGTTTCCTTCATTCTGAGTGGCCCACGTGTATCTCTTCTAAAGCAAGGCACCTGTGCTTGTCCCCTTATATTCTAGCCTTTAATACATAGCATGAAGCCCTCTTTCAAATGCTACTCATCTGTACAGTCGAGGGGTCTTTTCCCCTCTTTCAGTCTATACTTTGGTGGTCTTTTTAATGCTGGTGCCATGTAAAAAGCACCCAGTATGGTATGCACTGTGAAGTGGTTGGCATTAGGAAGGGCATGCAGCTATAAATACCATGCCAAAATGTCAGAGTAGACATCAAGGCCTGATGCAGCACTGCAGCGTGTCAGTTCCTATCAAAGTGCCCAACCTATGCCAACATGGGAAACAGGCGTCAAATGACAACGACGATGATATTGATGATAATGCTTGTTTGTTTGTTTGTTGAGCGAAGCGGTCTTCATCCCAGAGCTCATAAGATTGCGCATCAGGATTGTCTGTTGAGGGAGAAATCTGAAATGTGGTCCTTTGCTATTCGTAAGACCCACAAAAGAGAAAGCAGGTCAACCCCCGACATCGAGAGCATTGACGGATGGATAGATGTGCATCCAGACTCTGCAGTTGTGTAGGAAGTTGGGGACAAGAAACAGGAAGAAAGAGTGGGAGAAAGTTGGAGCGAAAGAGTACAACAGGGATCGCCACCATCCCCTGCTGGAGCCTCATGGAGCTTTAGGTGTTTTCGCTCAATAAACACACACAACGCCCAGTCTGGGAATCGAAACCGCGATCCTCCGACCACGAGTCCACTGCCCTAACCACTGGGACATTGCGCCTCCTGATGATGATGATGCTGGCAGTGGTGGTGATGGTGGTGGTGTTGATGATGATGGTGATGATGAGGAGGAGGATGACAACGATGATGATGATGTCATACGGAATCATAAAAGGTAGTGAATAACGATAAACAAAAGAAACACCAAAAACACAATACTACAAAGAATACAAAAATTAAAAACAAAGGCGCAGGAGTGGCTGTGTGGTAAGTAGCTTGTTTACCAACCACATGGTTCCGGGTCAGTCCCACTGCGTGGCACCTTGGGCAAGTGTCTTCTACTATAGCCTCGGGCCAACCAAAGCCTTGTGAGTGGATTTGGTAGACGGAAACTGAAAGAAGCCCGTCGTATATATGTATATATGTATATATATATGTGTGTGTGTGTTTGTGTATCTGTGTTTGTCCCCCTAGCATTGGTTGACAACCAATGCTGGTGTGTTTATGTCCCCGTTACTTAGCGGTTCGGCAAAAGAGACCGATAGAATAAGTACCAGGCTTACAAAAGAATAAGTCCCGGGGTCGAGTTGCTCGATTAAAGGCGGTGCTCCAGCATGGCCGCAGTCAAATGACTGAAACAAGTAAAAGAGTAAAGAGAAAAGAGAGAGAGCTAAAAGTTTGTAAATAAGAAAATTGAGATGTTATATGTTTCTGCTGCAGACACCTCTACATTGTTGATATGGTAAACGGTGCCAGTGACAGTTCCGTGTTACATTTCAACAGCTTCAGAAACCCTCTGATACTAGATATGTTTATGTTAGCATGGTATTGGAACGAAGGGCAGGAAAACGGAGACCTTATTAGGAAATATGCCAAAATAACGGCAGAAATAGTTTGTGTGTCCAGTAACAGTTGACCCGTCACAAAAACCAAAGAATTTGCTTTGGTGGAAAGTAATTCATAAATTGTCTGTCTAAGCTTTTTGTTTTCAACTGTTATCATCTTTCATTCCACTTGCGGCCTGCTTTCTCCTTCAGTGGTCAGCATCACAACAGGTCAGATAATTATTGAAGCTTAACACCTATTTCATATTCGGCCCGAGGTACGGAATTAATGAGCTGCTTCTGTTGTCCGTCAACTTTAGTACTTAGTGCATATCGACTTAACCGTTCCATGCATTGTGTTGAATTCTGCTTCTTTCTGTCTATCTATCTATTTATCTTTCTTTCTTTCTTTCTGTTCTACTTATTCTTCTTTTCCCCCTTTTCTCCCATCTTTCTCCTCCTCCATCTCCTTCTATAATCATAATGTTGCAATGTGTGGTGTGTGTGTGTGTGTGTGTTCTAATAGTTTTGTTGGCACATAACAGATACGTACAGATGTGTGTGTGTGTATATATATATATATATATATGTATATATATATATATGTATGTATGTATGCATATATTGTTTTATTCATTTACTCTTTTACTTGTTTCACTCATTTGACTGCGGCCATGCTGGAGCACCGCCTTCAGTTGAGCAAATCGACCCCAGGACTTATTCTTTGTAAGCCTAGTACTTAATCTATCGGTCTCTTTTGCCGAACCACTAAGTTGTGGGGATGTAAACACACAACCATCAGTTGTCAAGCAATGGTGGAGGTATCGCACACACACACACAATGGGCTTCTTTCAGTTTCCGTCTACCAAATCCACTCACAAGGCTTTGGTCGGCCTGAGGCTATACTAGAAGACACTTGTCCAAGGTGCCATCCAGTAGGACTGAACCCAGGACCATGTGGCTGGTAGGCAACATATATATATATATATATATAATTATGTGTGTATGTGTGCAGATATGAGTGGCAAGGTGAATACATTGTAACTTTAGGTGTGTGGGTGTGTGCATGCATACAAAATCACATATATGTATGTGTGTGTACATGCATATAATATACATATATGTATCACTATCATTGCCATCATCATTGTTATCCAGCTTCAGTTTTACTTGTTGGAATAATTTGGACAATTTGACAGAATCTGGAGAGCCAGAAGACTGTGCCCTTTCTAATGCGAACAACTTTACAGAATATACTCAGCCCTTTTTATGTGGCACCAGCACCGATGAGGTCACCAAGTAACTTGCAAGACAAGACCCCCCTCAACTGAGGTAGGGAATAGTATAGATGGAGGTGACTTTGTATCCAGGTGATAAGAGGTTAGAATTGTACAACATATTTGGAAGCACTCCATCGGTTACGACAAAGAGGGTTCCGGTTGATCCGATCAACGGAACAGCCTGCTCATGAAATTAATGTGTAAGTGGCTGAGCACTCCACAGACACGTGTACTCTTAACGTAGTTCTCGGGGATATTCAGCGTGACACAGAGAGTGACAAGGCCGGCCTTTTGGAATACAGGTACAACAGAAACAGGAAGTAAGAGTGAGAGAAAGTTGTGGTGAAAGAGTACAGCAGGGATCACCACCATCCCTGCCGGAGCCTCGTGGAGCTTTAGGTGTTTTTGCTCAATAAACACTCACAACGCCCGGTCTGGGAATCAAAACCGTGATCCTACGACCACGAGTCCGCTGCCCTAACCACTGGGCCATTGCGCCTCCACTGCAACATATTATTGGTTATTGTAATATAGACATCATCCTATCTAACCTATTATGTTATAAAAAAAAAAAATAACAACCATTGGGGATATATTTAGTGATGTCTGTAATTTATGGGGACCAAGACCTCTATTATTTGCACTGTTGGTGATGACCTGTACCCATATATGCATGTATGTATATATATAATATATATATATAATATATATATATATATATATATATAGCATAGCATAGCATAGCATATATATGTGGAGGCGCAATGGCCCAGTGGTTAGAGCAGTGGACTCGCGGTCGCAGGATCGCGGTTTCAATTTCCAGACCGGGCGTTGTGAGTGTTATGAGCGAAAACACCTAAAAGCTCCACGACACTCCGGCAGGGGGTGGTGATCCCTGCTGTACTCTTTCATCACTCTTTCTCCCACTCTTTCTTCTGTTGGCCTGCTCTCTTAGCCAGCGAGGTGGCATCATGCGAAGGCTAAAACAATGCGAACGCATTGTGACCAGTGATGTATAACAACATCTGATAGTCTGGTCGGTCACGTGATCACGTGATATATATATAGCATAGCATAGCATGGCTTGGATTCACGAATGAAGATCAGGAAGGCTGTCCACGTCACATGCATGCACGCTCATGACTGACAAGTCCAGTATGGGAAAGGCATGACTGTGAGCAGTGTCCACAGACGACGGTAACATCCGGTGTGGTGTCAGAAGTGGCTCGTGCCTTCCTCCTGCATCTCTTGTCTTTAAGTGCGTCTCTTCTTTGTTCCTCAAACTTGCTGACTGCGTTGAAGATGTGTGGCGCCGGACATCACGGTCCGCAGCCAGGTCTGACCAGCATTGGTGGTTAATATGACATACTGTTAGAGACTTCTTGAGGCAGTCTTTGTAGCGCTTCCTCGGAGCTCCTCTCACTCGGTGGCCGGTGGAGAGTTCGCCAAACAGGGCAATCTTTGGAAGGCGATGGTTCTCCATTCTGGAGACATGCCCTGCCCATTGGAGCTGGTACTTCAGTAGCATGGCTTCAATGCTGGGGATCTCGGCCCGCTCCAAGACTTCAATGTTTGTGACGAAATCACTCCAGTGAATGTCACATGCACACATACATACACACACATGTATATTTGTCTATCTAACCATCTTTCAATCTGTCTAACTGACCATAAATCTATGTGTATATCAGTCTGTCTGTTTACACACATATATGTGCATGTATATATATATATATATATATATATGCGTAAAAATATATAGGGTACTGAATATTTTTAGAAATTTCACTACCAGTGGCCTAGCATGTATAAAAAGTCAATAACAACATGTGGTTTTGGTCATTTTGGTACTTCTTCTAGCGTGTAAAATTACCTGTTATAGGCAATTTCTCTTGTGTCTAAATCTACACTATTTTATATTGAGCATATATTATATGTATATATATATATATGTATATATATATATGTATATATATATATTATATATATATATATATATATATTATATATACACACACATATGCACACACATACACACACATGCACACTATGTATATATCTACAGATACACATACACATATATGTATATATGTACACATATGTACAAGCACACACACATGCATGCATGTATACATAAACTCTGTCAGACATAGTCTATTTAATTTCTTTTTAAATTTGCTTCCTTAATTTAATAGCTTATTAAAGAGGTGTTGTCTTGCAGACTCACAGACACACAGACTCATCTAACGCTGTTGCTTAATAATCGGTGAGGCTGAGGACGATGGCCATAAAGATAATGGCTTCTAATTTAGGCACAAGGCCAATAATTTCGAGGGTAATGGGTTAGGGGGTTAGTTGATTATACTGATGCGGGATAGATAATGGAAACAGGCTTTTAGCGTCTTTCCAACCAAATTAATGACTTTGGTTACATTACAAATATTAGTCTTCTTCAGCATTCTATTATCTCAAAAAAAAACAAACCATATAAAATATGAAATATGACCTACACTATTGGTAGAAACCAACACTGTGTTGGCTGCGTAAGTGGAAATGGCTATTAAATTATTAATTGTTTATTGGTATTGATAACGATGCTGTTGTGTTATTATTACATGGTATTATGTGACTGGTTCCTACTTTGGAATTAAGACAAATCTTTAACAGCATCATTTGTGAATGTCTGAGCAATTCTATTATCAAAAAAGCAATTCTGTTGCATTTTTTTTTTTTACATGCGACTACAAGAACATTTTTTTTTACCATTCCATAATATGCTGCTATACATTGCATAATCTTTGCATAGTTTCCCTTTCTGCTATGGAACTTTGCTTTTTTTCTTATTTGTTTTTTTTTCTCTTCTATCTCCATGCTGGGATGTTTCTAAAAATTATAAGAATGTCATTCCATCTTAGATTATTTTACCATATTCGTAGGTACAGATGTGGGCTGGGTGGTTAAGAAATTTGCTTACTAGCTACATGGTATCAGGATCAGTCCCACTGTGTGGTACCATAGGCAAATGTTTTCTATTATATGAGGGTGAGTCAAAAAGTAATGCCATTTTGTTTAGGACAGGTATAATTACTAACACAGGAACATGTATCATAGATCAAAATGAAGCTGGTCCTCTGTGGGTAACATCCCTACTTCTCAACATAGTCACCGTTTCTCTCAATAGCAATGTTCCACCTTCGAATGAGAGCATGTATCGTTGCCCCATAAAATTCTGTTGACTGTTCTTTGAGCCACTTCTTCACTACAGTTTTCACTTCCTCATCACCAGATTTAGCACCTTCAGACTATCATCTCTTCGGCCCCATGAAAGAGCGTTTCAGAGGCACAGTGACAAGGAAGTGAAAACATGCCTGTATTCTTGCATGTGCGCACACACACACATGCACACATGCATGCATGTGCACACACAAGCATGCATGCGCACACACAGTGCCCTTGGCTCAAAAACTCAGGAAATTACACAGAATGTGTATCGTTAGCCAGCTGGAAGAGGTATCTTCCAGGGGCTATAAACGCCAGTAGCACTGTCCCGTATAGGATGCCTCACTTGGTCGACAGTTATATGTTATGATTTAGTGCCTTCAGACTATCATCTCTTCGGTGCCACGAAAGAGGGTTTGAGAGGCAAACATTATTCCAATGACAAGAAAGTGAAAACTGTAGTGAAGAAGTGGCTCAAAGAACAGTCAACAGAATTTTACGGAGCAGGAATACATGCTCTCATTCAAAGGTGCAACGTTGTTAGAGAAAAGGTGACTATGTTGAGAAGTAGGGATGTGATCCACAGAGTACCAGCTTCATTTTGATGTATGATACATGTTCCTGTGCTGGTAATTGTACCTGTCCTAAACAAAATGGCATTACTTTTTCACTCACCCTCATAGTTTTCAGTTGACCAAAACCTTGTGAGTTGTCTCAGTAAATGGAAACTGAAAGAAGCCCATCCTATATTCTTTTACTTGTTTCAGTCATTTGACTGCAGCCAAGCTGGAGCCTACCTTTAGTCGAACAAATCGACCCCTAGACTTATTCTTTATAAGTCTAGTAATTGCCGAACCACTAATTTATGGGTACATAAACACACCAGCATCGATTGTCAAGTGATGGTGGGGAAGACAAACATAGACACACACATGCTCAAATATATACATATACATATACATACATACATATATAATATATATATGATGGGCTTCTTCTAGTTTCCTTCTACGAAATCCACTCACAAGGCTTTGGTCAGCCTGAGGCTA
>NC_043015.1:51273645-51303645 GCF_006345805.1 Octopus sinensis
CGTACAAAGAATAAAGAGGATTATCAATGAATTCCTTCTTACATGTCTTTATCTTTGAGTGAATGTGCATGTGTGCATGTGTGTGAGTGTTTCTGCATCTATTTCTGCATATTCATGCATTTCAGCATGTGCTTGTGCACCAGCAAATTTATGTCGGAATTAACACCATTACAATTTTTACTAAACTAAGAAGTGTATATAATAATATAATGCGCTATCAATATTTACTCTTATTGAACTTCATTGAAATGTTTCTCCTCCTATCTTCTGCTCCGCACTGCCATCCGTCACCACCCAACTCCCATTTATTTTTACTGCTGTTTCGTTTCGTATCTTCTGTTCCGATATCTTGAAATATAAACTTTTATTTCTTTATATTGTTATTTCAAGCTTGTCATTATTTATTTATTTATCTTATTTATATCTTTATTTTCCTGAAAATATTTTTCTTCCAATTTTATGCTTCTCAACTGATCCAGTAACTGGCTTATTATTTTCTACCATTATTATTATTATTATTATTATTATTATTATTATTACTATTATTATTATTACTATTATTATTATTATTATTATTATTATTATTATTACACCCATTATTATCATTACTAGTATCATCATCATCATCATCATCATCATTACTATTATTATTAGTTGAAAAATGTCTCCCTCCCCCCGTTCTTTTATTCTTCCAGTGGCTCACATTTGCCTCGATTCCATGGTTTCATTTGGATATTCCTTGCTTCGCAGTTATATTTTTTAAAAAGTTTCTTTAATTTATGGAACTTCTCACGGAGAATTAACACAATCGTCGCCATCAATGCCAAGACCATTACCGAAACAACAACAGCAGTAGTATTAATGGTGGCAGTTGCTTTGGAGGTGGTGGTGGTGGTGGTGCTGGTAGTAGTTGTAGTTGTAGTAGTGGTAGTAGTAGTAGTATTAGTAGTTCCATTTGACTTTGTCGTTCTTCACTGCTGACAAAAATCTTTTGCCTCGCCGCCTCATAATTACCCCCGAATGCCATTGCTTATATCATCCGTCAATTGATTGATTGATCTATCCTACCACCAGCCTCACAACCAACCCCATTATGACCAACACCTCTCACAACACTGCCATCATCATTATTATCATCATCGTCATCGTTGCCATTGTCATCATCGTCATAATCTTTGTCATCATCATCGATATGTCATTATTATCTTCATTCTATTTTTACCTGGCACCACCACCCCACCACCACCACCACCACCAATTACTACAACAGCAACATCATCATCATCATGGCATTATCATCATGAGACCACCCTGACCCAACACCACAACCTCCACCACCACCACTACTACTACTACCACCACTGTAACCATCTCCACCACTATGAGCACAACTACCACTGCCACCACCATCACTACTGTGATAACCACCACTACCATCATCACCATCATCATTACCATTGTCATTATCATCAAACCACCATAACCTACCACCACCACCACCGCCATCACCACTTACACTGACATTGCCACAGATTCTGTTTTACCTCCTCCACCATTGCAAGAATCCTTGTCACTGCCACCACCACCACAGCCTGTATTTCCACTCTTATCAATCTACCACAAGGCCATAAAGCATACCCTGCCATCATCATCATCATCATCACCATCATCGTCATTATTGCCTTCATCATCACCATCATCATCATTGCCATCACTGTCATCACTATCATCATCATCATCATCATCATTGCCATCATCGTCATCACCACCAGCTCCATCACTGCCATCATCATCACCACCACCACCATCATCATCATCATCATCATCATCATCATCATCATCATCATCATCATCATAATTATTGTCATCATCATCATCATCATTGCCATCATCGTCATCACCACCAGCTCCATCACTGCCATCATCATCACCACCACCACCACCACCACCACCATCATCATCATCATCATCATCATCATCGTCATCATCATAATTATTGTCATCATCATCATCATCATCAGCCGGAACTGCAGATTTTTCTGTCTGCAGGTTCAATGCTTTATGAATTGTCATAGATATTGTCAATGCTGTTGCTATTGTTGTTGTTGTTGCTGTTGGTGGTGGTGGTGGTGGAGTGTTGCACTGCAAATGGGATAGGAATAGCACTGCAGGTAGTAGTAGTGCTGGTGTTCTGCTGATGTTCGAATTGGAGTGGCACTGCTGGAGGTGTTGGAGTGGTACTGCAAGTGGCACTGCTGTTATAATGATGGTGGTGGAGGAGGAGTGAGTGTAACCCTGCCAGTGGCACTGGTGGAACGGGGTGAGCTTGGCAAGGCGCTGCTGCAGGTGCATGTGCCACACTGCAGGTGGCAGTTGCAGTGGGGTTGGTATGACCCCACTGTTGCCATCAAATTGGTGTTAATGATGGTGTGATACTGGTGGGGTTTGTGTGGCACTGGTGGAATAATTGTGGGGCTGCTGACACTGTCATGGTGGTGGTGGTGTTATCGTAGTGCAGCTGGTGTTGTCATTGTGCTCGTGGCATCATCATGGAGCTGGATACCTCAGCATTGTGTTTCTGGTGTCACTGTGCCACTGGTAGTGCTGTACTGGTGCTGGTGGAGTCAGTGCAGTACTGCTAGTATTGTCATCGTGCTGTTGGTGTTGTCATAGTAGTGGTGGTGGTGTCACTACGGTGCTGGAGGACTCAACATTTTGCTGTTGGGCTAAGTGTGCCACTTGTAGTGTTGTCCCAGTGCTGGTAGTCAGTGCAGCACCGGTGGGGGTTGGTGCAGTACTGGTGAGGCTGGTACAGTATTGGTGAGGTCAGTGCAGTACTGGTGGGGGGGGGGGGGCAATGCTGTACTGGTGGTGGGGCGCGGGGCGCTGTACTATGATGGGGGGGAAGTGCTGTACTGGGGGAGGGGCGGTGCAGTACTGGTGAGGTCAGTTCAATATGGTTGTGAGGTCAGTGCAGTACTGGTGGGGGGGGGGCAATGCTGTACTGGTGGTGGTTGCGGGGGCGCTGTACTGATGGGGGGGAAGTGCTGTATGGGGGAGGGGCGGTGCAGTACTGGTGAGGTCAGTTCAATACTGGTGAGGTCAGTGCAGTACTGGTGGGGGGGGGGCAATGCTGTACTGGTGGTGGTGCGGGGGCGCTGTACTGATGGGGGGGGAAGTGCTGTACTGGGGGAGGGGCGGTGCAGTACTGGTGAGGTCAGTTCAATACTGGTGAGGTCGGTGCAGTACTGATGGGATCGTTGCAGTAATGGTGAGGTTGGTGCATTATTGGTGGGGTTGGTGCAGTACTGCTAGTGTTGTCGTGGTGCTGTTGGTGTTGTCGTAGTGGTGGTGGTGTCACTGTGGTGCTAGAGGACTCAACATTTTGCTGTTGGGCTAAGTGTGCCACTTGTAGTATTGTACCAGTGGGGGCTGGTGCAGTACTGCTTCGGTTGGTGCAGTATTAGGGAGGTGGTGTTATTGCAATAGTGGTGGGGGTCAGTGCAGTACTAGTGGGGTCGATGTAGTACTAGCGAGGGTGGTGCAGTACTGGTGAGGTCAGTGCAGTATTGGTGAGGTCAGTGCAGTACTGGTGAGGTCGGTGCATTATTGGTGGGGTTGGTGCAGTACTGGTGATGTTGTCATTGTGCTGACAGTGTTGTTGTAGTGATGGTGGTTTTGTCATAATGTTGGTGACGTTATCATAGTGCTGGTGGTGTCATCATGGTTTTGGTGGCACCATCATGGTGCTAGTGAAATCAGCGTGGTCTAAAAGTGTTGTCATAATGGTGGCACTGTTGTCATGGTGCTGGTGGCATTACCATAGTACAGACAGCGTCACTATGGTGCTGGTGGCATCGTCATGGTGATGTTGGCATCGCCGTGGTACTGGTGGTGTTTGAAGTGAAGTGGCAAGATGCTGACATGTAATTTTATTCTTTTCTCTCAGTTTGGTTGGTTGAATATTATCTGCAATAATAAGGAGGGTTGTGTTGGTTATTTTACATATTTTCTGCATCTTTGCTTATTGAAGTGTACATATTAAGTGGATGTTCATTCCTGCTGATGTTTCTGCATGCACGTGTGTTGGTGTTTATATATATATATAGGTGTACTTAGCATATCTGTGTATGTGTGTGCATAAATCATCATCATCATCATCATCATCATGTATATATATATATATATATATATGTGTGTGTATGTATATATATATATGCATGTATATATATATATATATATGGATGTATATATATATACATACATATATATGATGATGATGATGATATATGTATGTATATATATATGGATGTATATATATATATACATATGTATATATGTATGTATATATATATATATATGGATGTATGTATATATATATATACATACATATATATATATGTATGTATATATATATATATATGGATGTATATATATATATTACACATACATACATATGTATATATATATATATACACACACACACACATACACAGTTTAATGGATATAACTATATCTTGTGTAAATGTATGAGTCTGTATATATACATATATATAAATGCATATCGTCATCATCATCATCATCATTTAGCATCCGCTTTCCATGCTAGCAGGGGGTTGACAGTTCAACTGGGTCTGGGAAGCCAGAAGGCTGCACCAAGCCCAGTCTGATCTGGCAGTTGTTTCTAGGCTGGATGCCCTTCCTAACGCCAACCACTCCGTGAGTGTAGTGGGTGCTTTTTACATGCCACCCGCACAGGTGCCAGGTGGGGCTGGCAAACAAACACGGACGGATGGTGCTTTTTACATGCCACTGGCATGGGGGCCAAGAAAAGCTGGCAATGGCTACGATCGGATGGTGCTTTTTACGTGCCACCGGCACGGAGGCCAGTCGGGGCGGCACTGGCAACGGACACGGTCGGGTGGTGCTTTTTACGTGCCACCGGCACGGGGGCCAGGCGAGGCTGGCAACAGCCACGATCGGATGGTGCTTTTTACTTGATGTTAATATATGTTTATATATACATATATATGCATATATATATATATATGTATAAACACACACACACACATATATGTATATATATATATATATATATATTTACAAATATGCATCTGTACATATGTTAGTGTATATGCTCTAAAATGTATATTATAAGAATTATACTAAATGTATGCGTGTGTGTATATATAATCATATTTATTTATATATAACAGTTTTTGCAGATATTTCTCTCTTTGTGTATATGTATGTATGTATACATGTATGTACATGTATATAATACATACACAACACACACAAAAGAGACATAACGAAGTAATAAAGGTGTAATTCTTATACTAAAGGTGTTCGGTTTTTGCGAATACTGTTTGATAAACATAATAAAACATTTTCTCAACGGGGTAACTTTTTCTGCTTATCTTAATGAAAGTTGTATTGCTAACAAATATACACCCATTAAATATATATATATATACATGTTTGTATGTGTGTGAACATGTATGGAAGAAAGCCGCATTTATACACAGATGTCTGTGCCGATAAATGTATTTGTGTGTGTGTGTGGTGTGTGTGTGTGTGTGTGTGTGTGTGTGTGTGTGCGTGTGTGTGTGGGTATGTGTGTCTGTGTGCATTTGTTGTTTTAAAATTGGAGAGTCTAGTCAGAGTTTCACCTGCGGCCAGCTTATTCATGACTGTGAACATATCTATCCACTCCATGCTATGCAGCATATTAAGTTCTGTATCAGATGATATTGCCGCTAAAATATACTTTGACACACTTTGCAAATGTTACATTATGAAGTGTTTGTTTGTTTGTGTGTGTGTGTGTATGTGTGTGTGTGTGTGTATCTTATAATTGAGTTTTTCTCTTCTGATGGTTAAATAATTCAGTAGTTGTTTTGGTTAGTATTGGTTTTGTTCTTTAGCAGTTTCTCACAATGCCTATGACTAATATCATGGGTATTGTTTACTAATAGCTTCACACCCAAGGCTTGTTGGGAAACTTGGAGTCCTCTATGTGAACCTACTCAATTTGTATGATATGTTAACTACACACTCACCCACACACACACTCACCCACACACACACACACACTCACACACATAACAATTAAGATAATCTTATAACTTTCCTCCCTTGATCTGTATATTTATTTTGAAACTCCGCATACACTCATGTAACCTCATGTATTCCCATCCATATAGGAGACATGAACTAACATTCCCAAGTGGATTGCTTTTGAAAATTGTGGTGATTTTTTCCACATGAAATCATTGGTTGTCTCATTAATCTACAAATAAAGAATATATATAATATATATATATATATATATATATAATATATATATATATATATGTATGTGTGTATATATACATATATATATGTATATATATATGGGCTTCACTGAGGCAGTGACTAGTGACTGAGACCTTTGGAAATATGCTGTGCTTGAGAAGACCCAACAACCCAAGTGAGACCATAATCCATGGCCTATCCCACTTGTATATAACTACCCCATTTATGAGTACCCTTCATTCATTGGACAATAAACTTTGCTTGCGAAGACCTGTTGAGGCAAGTGAAATCAAAATAGCTGATATGGCCGATGACAGTACTGCCTGATTGGCACTCATGCCAGTGGAATGTTAAAAGCACCAGCCAAGCATGATTGTTGTCAGGGCTGCTGACTGGCTCCTGTGCCAGTAGCACGTAAAAAGCACCATTCGAGTGTGATCGTTGCCAGGATTGCCTTACTGGCACATGTGCTGGTGGCACGTGAAAAACAACATTTGAGCATGGTTGTTGCTCGTGCCGCCAGACTGGGTCCCGTGCAGGTTGCACATAAAAAACACCATATGAGCTTGGTCATTGCCAGTACCACCTGACTGGACCTTGTGCCGGTGGCACATAAAAGTACCCACTACACTCTTGGAATGGTTGGCATTACGAAGGGCATCCAGCTGTAGAAACTTTGTAGCCTTCTGGCTTGCCAGTCCTCAGTCAAACCGTTCAACCCATGCCAGCATGGAAAGTGGACGTTAAACGATGATGATGATAATGATGATGATACACACATACATAAATGCATATAACTATAGCTATATGAAGTTATACATATATATATATATGTATATATATATATATATATAGGTGAGAAAGTTGGTGTGTGAAAGCACGTGGTTGAATATATAGAAAATAGTAAAAAGTGAAAAAACTACAGAAGGCTTGTTTTAAAAGGTTAAAAAATATATATTTGAGTCAATATGTCTGAAGAATGTTATAAATTTTTTTCATACAATGACATAGTTTTTGAAGAAATGACCGGTTTCGCGTTCAGCTTTTCAAATTTCTTACATCGTTATGTTTACATTGAGAAGAGTTATCGTTATGTTTACGTTGAGAAGAGTTCCAGATAAGGGGAGGTAATAAGTGATTTCTTCTGGTGTAAGGGAGATATTCGCTTAAAATGTTTTGCCTTTCTTTTGGAGTGAATTTCTCTGTATAAGTATGTTGGAATGGTTAAGTTTGGGCTTGTATTCTTCAATGAAGAATGTTTCCTTGTTTAGTCTAATTTGTGTTGGTGTTCCGATAGCACATTGGTAAAATGGAAAGATTAAAAATTGTGGTAGTAGTTGCTTTACGCATTTCTCAATGTGCTCGCTAAAGGGTATCATTCTGTATATATATATACATGCACATATGTATATATGTGTATGTTTGTATGTGTATACATATTTATGTATGCATATGCATGCATATACTTGTATGTGTGTGTATATATATAGGTATGTATGTATTTATGTATATATACATAGGCATAGGAATGGCTGTGTGGTAAGTAGCTTGCTTACCAACCACATGGTTCCGGGTTCAGTCCCACTGCATGGCACCTTGGGCAAGTGTCTTCTGCTATAGCCTCGAGCCAACCAAAGCCTTGTGAGTGGATTGGTAGACAGAAACTGAAAAAAGCCCATCGTATATATGTGGGTGTATATATATGTACATGTGTGTATGTTTGTGTGTCTGTGTTTGTCCCCCCAATATCGCTTGACAACCGATGCTGGTGTGTTTACGTCCCCATAAACCTAGTGGTTCAGCAAAAGAATCTGATAGAATAAGTACTAGGCTTACAAAGAATAAGTCCTGGGGTCATTTTGCTTTACTAAAGGCGGTGCTCCAGCATGGCCACAGTCAAATAACTGAAACAAGTAAAAGAGTAAAAAGAGTAAAGAGTATACATGCCTGATCTCAGTTATAAACACCACAAAGTCCTAAATTAAATTCGTCTCACACAGCTCCATTATTCATCACAAATAAGTTGTTACCAAAACATTAACAAACCCTCAGCATTCAGGACAAAGTAACAATAAAATTACTAGTCTTAGAACTACCAATGAATTTATTGGGGCTGGGAATATATATTTCTTTACTACCCACAAGGGGCTAAACACAGAGGGGACAAACAAGGACAGACAAACGGATTAAGTCGATTACATTGACCCCAGTACGTAACTGGTACTTAATTTATCGACCCAGAAAGGATGAAAGGTAAAGTCGACCTCGGTGGAATTTGAACCCAGAACGTAATGGCAGACGAAATACGGCTACGCATTTTGCCCGGCTTGCTAACGTTTCTGTCAGCTCGCTGGGAATATAAACGAACTCAACAACCAAAGTATGGAAATATACTCTTGCATAAACATGTAAAATCTTACCCTCAACTGCCTGGTCGAATGCGTCCTTGTATATAATCTTTGTATATAATTTTTGCTTAGCTATGCAATACTGGCAGATTTTCCCCCAGTCATACAAATCACACCAGACTCCAATCTGATCTGGCAAAACTTCTACAGCTGGATGCCCTCCCTAATGCCAATCATTCCAAGAGTGTAGTGGGTACTTTTATGTGCCACCAGCATGGGGGCCAGTCTGGCGGTACTGGCAATGACCACGCTCAAAAGGTGTTTTTTACGTCCCACCTGCACGGGACCCAGTCCAGCGGCACCCAGTCCAGCGGCACCCAGTCCAGCGGCACCCAGTCCAGCGGCACCCAGTCCAGCGGCACCCAGTCCAGCGGCACCCAGTCCAGCGGCACCCAGTCCAGCGGCACCCAGTCCAGCGGCACCCAGTCCAGACATGCTCGAATGTTGTTTTTCACATGCCACCGGTACATGTGCCAGTAAGGCGATGCTGGCAATGATCACACTATGCAATACTGGCAGATTTTACCCCAGTCACACAATGATCACACTCTTCGATGAGAGCGAGGGGGGAGAGAGAGGGGGTGAAAGAATGGGAAGAATTAGTAGGAGAATGTGTTTGTTAGGATATGTGTAAAAGAATGGGAGAGATTGTATAATATTTAATCAAGACTTGGAAAAACGATGTTTTTCTCATCATTGGGAACAATGCCTTGCAATATAGATGTATACGTGTGACGGCCCACTATCTTTAAGCTAGCATGTTTGCACTAGTGTGTGCATGTGTGCATATATAAATATATGTATGTGTCTGTATGTGCATATACATAATACATACATATATATACAATATGTACATACACACACACACACACACATACATATTGTATATATGTATGTATGCATATATATGTATGTATACATGCACATATTGTATATATATATATATATATATATATATATATATATGTATGTATGTATATATTAAAATTTTTGAATGTCTACTTTAAGGCTTTATGTATCTGCAATGCACACGTGTTTTTATGTTAGAGTGTGCAGCTGCATATGAGTATAATACGTAAGTATTTTTATACATATTTAATAAAGACATATCTTAGTTACATAAGGAAATGCATATTAAAATGCATATATGTGCATACGAAACTTACACACACTGTAAGCACATACACGAATGAATGATCCATTCACGAATAAGTTTTTTTTTCCTTTTTGTTTCATGTGCATGCATTATATATATAAAAATATATTGTTTATGGAGATGGTTGATGCTTGCTTTCAGAGGGTCTTATCGTTATATTTCTCTGTATTTTTCTATTTCAGTGAGTACGGCAAAAACCCCCAGATACTGCAGTTCCTCGGTAATCAGGTGGTGATGCGACGTTCTGAAGGGTCTCTTGTCAGCTCCTCAATAAAACCGTACCCGATGCTTCTTCACGGATACGTGAACGGGGGGAAGTGGGAGGAGGCCGTGCGGCTTTGTCGCTTTGTCAAGGTAAACGCAGCCTGCTGTATTACACTCTCCTTTTTTTAAATTTTTTTTCTCAACAAACACAACGATGATATTAATAACATTAAGAACAGCATCAGTAGTAGTAGTAGTGGTGGTGGTGGTGGTGGTATTAGTTGTAGAAGTAGTAGTAGTAGTGGTGGTGTTTGTAGAAGTAGTGGTAGTAGTAGTAATAACCAGCATGGAAAGCGGACATTAAATGATGATGATTATAGTTATAATGATAATGATGATGTTAGTGATGTTAATAATAATAATGATGGTGATGATGATGATGACGACAATAATATAATAATAATAATAACAATAATCATAATAATAATAGTAATAATAATAATAATAATAATAATAATAACAATAATCATAATAATAATAATAATAATAACAATAATCATAATAATAATATGAGTGATGATAATACTAACAATAAATATTATGATAATAACACGAATAATAATAATAATAATAATAATAATAATAATAATGATAATAAAACTATAACCAAATTTAAATATCATTGGAATTTCAATTCTCAAGAGTAGATTTTTTTTGGTGTGTTTTTGAATATTCATTCTCAAAAAAAAAAAGGATACCAAACAGAATAACACCGCCACCCCTCAACGCACCACCTCTCTCCTTTCAGAACTAAAAAATAAAAATTAAAACCAGGAAAAACAAAAAAAAAACCCAAAAACACAAACATTATCCTCTGAAAGATAAAATCTAGGTTTTACCTTACATTTTCTTTTGAATGCTTATCATTATAATAATAACAACAACAATAATGATAATAATAATAATAATTATTATTATTATTATTATTATTATTATTATTATTATTAATACTGCTGTTAGAAACCAACTTCGTCATTACTATTATTTAAGATTGTAATACTTATTATTGCTATTATTTTTATTATTGTTATTGGTATTATTATTGCTATTATTATTATTATTATTATTATTATTATTATTATTATTATTATTATTGTTCCCATTATTATTCCTATATCTCGACATCAGCATCATCACCATCATCATCATCATTGCCATTTACATCGACAGTCATCGTCATCATCATCATCATCATTATCATCATCGTCATTTTTTATGATGCTTCTCATGTTGGCTCTGTAACAATAGCATTGCTGCTGCCACTGCTGCTGCTGCTGCTGTATTCTTGTAAGAGTAGGTTTTCAGCAAGATGGATATTGCATCTAATGCCTTTCTTTTTACCAGTTCAAGAGCCGTTTTTAGTGTGTATATCAATGGTATTGTTTTAAAGTTATTTCAACTTGATCATCCGTGAAGCTTCCAACTTGGAAATTCTTATGCTATTAATATACTACAATATATCTATGTGCGTGTGTGTGTGTGCATACATACATATATATGTGTATGCATGTGTATGTGTGCGTCTATATATATGCACATATACACTCGCATGTGTGCACACACACACACACACATGCACATATATAAAAATTTGGTTTTATAACAGGAACACAACTCAATAAGTACAGCAGAGAATATATATTTATATTTATGTATATGTGCATATATATCTATCTATATACTCTTTTACTCTTTTACTTGTTTCAGTCATTTGACTGCGGCCATGCTGGAGCACCACCTTTAGTCAAGCAAATCGATCCCAGGACTTATTCCTTGTAAGCCTAGTACTTGTTCTATCAGTCTCTTTTGCCGAACTGCTAAGTTACGGGGAACGTAACCACACCAGCATCGGTTGTCAAGCGATGTTGGGGGGACAAACACAGATACACAAACATATACAGACACATACATACATATATATATATATATATATAAATATATACAATGGGCTTCTTTCCATCTACCAAATCCACTCACAAGGCTTTGGTTGGCCCGAGGCTATAGTAGAAGACACTTGCCCGACGATGAGGGTTCCAGCTGATCTGATCAATGGAACAGCCTGCTCATGAAATTAATGTGTAAGTGTCTGAGCACTCCACAGAAACGTGCACCCTTAACATAGTTCTTGGGGAGATTCAGTGTGACACAGTCTGACGAGGCTAGCCCCTTTGGAATATAAGTACATCAGAAACAGGAAGAAAGATTGAGAGAAAGTTGTGGTGAAAGCGTACAGGAGGGTACACCACCAGCCTCTGCTGGATCCTCGTGGAGCTTTAGGTGTTTTTGCACAATAAACACTCACAATGCCTGTCTGGGAATCGAAACTGTGATTCTATGCCTGCGAGTCCACTGCCCAAACCACTGGGCCATTGTGCCTCCACCGACACACACATATGCAAGCATGCATACATGCACTAACACACACTCCCCTCCCACACAGACACATACACATAAATGTATGGTATGTTGGTTATACTGTTATACGGTCAATTTAAATATCAGTGCTAAGGTGTTGAGCTGGCAGGGGTCATTAGTCCAACGGGCAAAATGCTCAGAAGCATTTTATCCATTCTGACCTTCTGAATTCAGACTGCACCTAGGTTAACTTTGCCGATCAAACAAATACCAGCCGAGTACTGGGGTCGATGTAATCAACTCATCCCCTCCCCCAAAGTTGCTGGCCTTGTGCCAAAATTTGAAATCAGTAAGAATATGAAAGTTGTGAAAAGAGGCATACATGTTAATCAAAGCATGTGCAAAGATAAATACGACTGTTTTAGGCAGAATTTGGTAATACAGTTTTAGATCTCTCACATTTGTCATCATCATAATCATCATCATCGTTGTTTAATATCTGCTTTCCATGCTGGCATGGGTTGGATGGTTTGACTGAGGACTGACAAGCCAGAAGGTTGCACCAGGCTCCAATTCGAGCTGGCAATGTTTCTACAGCTGGATGCCCTTCCTAACACGAACCACTCTGAGAGTGTTGTAGGTGCTTTTTACGTGCCACTGGCACAAGAACTAGTTTGGCGGTACTGGCGTCGACCATGCTTGAATGGTACTTTTATGTGCCACTGGCACAGGGGTGAGGCAGATGACACTGGCATCGACCACTCTCAAATGGTGCTTTTTATGTTCCACTGGCATGGAAGCCAGTCAGTTGGCACTGGCATTGACCATGCTCGAATGGTGGTTGTTTAAACTTCTCATCTCTATGTGCACAGTAGTATTTGCAGAACTACTAAAATATTTTCATTTAAGAATTTTTCTGCAAGATTTCTGATGTGAAAACGTCTGCTGAAACAGATATTATTATATTTTGGGATGGTCATTTTTTCTCTTTTTCTTGCCAAATATACACATGCCCTTTATATTCATTCATTCATTCTTCATTCATTTATTATTGTTCTTAAGGTGGCGAGCTGTTAGAATCATTAGCATGCCAGGCAAAATGCTTAGCAGTATTTTGTCTGTCTTTATGTTCTGAGTTCAAATTCTGCCAAGGTCAGCTTTGCCTTTCATCCTCTCGGAGGTCAATAAATTAAGTACCTGTTGCATACTGGGGTCAATCTAATCGACTGGGGTTGATCTAATCAACTGGGCCCCTCTCCAAAAATTTTGGGCCTTGTGTCTAGAGAAGAAAAGATTATTTATTATTGTTCTTATTTTATGTCCATTGTCTGGAAATCTTTCATCACACATCTGAGACCTCTTCAGCGACTCTTCCATCCATGTGTTTGCTGCTGTTCTGTTTTGTCCATTCTCAGTGTACTAAAAAAAAAATAAAAGTGACCATCCCAAAATATAACACTAAAATGTTTGCATTCTGTTTCTACTCGGAAATATGACTGGAAACTTGAACACTAAAGACAAAAGTTTGAAAAATTCGACTGGTTTTAAGTTGTGTGTTATTGAATATACTGTAGAGAATGGAAACTAAGATGCTGGGTGAGATCTGTGCTTTGGATAAATGTGAGGGATTCTGTGGTTTCACAGTCTGAGAAATTGGAATAAAGATTGATACATGTGTGAAGAGACATGATGTTACCTACCTGGCCATTGTTGTTACCTGTCTGGGCGTTGGAGTAAAATCACAACAACTTTCCATTGATGTAAGTTAATAAAATATTATTCAAAAGTTCCGTGCTTCAGGTAGATGGAGTCTGAGATCCATGAATAGAAGTGGGTTAGAATTACGTCAGTAAGACTAGATGAAGACATTGTCGTAGAATAGATGAAAGAGGCATCGGAAAGTCTTCCATGAGAAATGGTGATGAAATCTTTTGTAAAATGGAGCACTTCCAATACAATGGTCGGAATAGAATATGAATTACTGTTCAAAGACCTTTTAGAGCAGAAGAATGAACAAATGTCTGACCTGGATGGCAGTTTGACTCTAACAGATGAAGACTGTTATTATTCTGAAACTAGAGTTCTCTTTAATATCGATGGAATTACGTGTATACAGGAGAGCAACTTTGATCACAGAGAATTTTTAGGATTTGGGAACGATAATTAACAATAGACTGCCACCAAGAAATTCTATGGACGCACAAAAGCATTGTGTAGATATTATAAATGCATTTTAAACAAATTTCATTAAAATCAATTTGAAAGGGTATTATTTCATTCTCATTCACTCTCCTGAATTTATATACACTTATCTTCTCCCTGTCTATATATATATATACTTGTATTTACACACCTTCTGTGCTTATATATACTGATATATATATATATTATATATTTCCCCAATTCATGTGCACTTACCTTCTCCCTGCTTATACATACTGATGTATACCTACTTCCTCCATGCTTTTGTGTGTGTGTGTATATATATATATATATATATATATATATATATATATGTATATGTATATATTTATGTGCCGGTGGCACATCAAAAACATCATTCGAGCGTGATCGCTACCAGTGTCACCTTACTGGCACTTGTACTTGTCGCATGTAAAAAACACCATTTGAGCATGACCTTTGCCAGTACCACCAGACTAGCCCTCATGCCGGTGGCACATAAAAGCACACAATACACTCTCGGAGTGGTTGGCATTAGGAAGGGCATGCAGCTCTAGAAACTCAGCCAGATTAAGATTAAAGCCTGGTCCAGCCATCTGGTTTGCCAGTCCTCAGTCAAATTGTCCAACCCAAGCTAGCATGGAAAGCAGACATTAAACAATGATGATGATATATATATATATATATGTACATGCCAAAACTGACCTCACCTGTGATTGTGCCACGTAAAAAGCATCAAGTCCACTCTGCTGAGTGGTTGGTGTTAGGAAAAGCATCCAGCTGTAAAAACACCATGCCAAAACAAAGAAGTATGGTAGAGGCTACTGCCTGGTTGGCTCCTGTCAAACCATCCAACCCATGCCAGCATGGAAGGCAGATGTTAAATGATGATGATGATAATGATATACCTGTGTATACTCGCCTTTCCCAGTTCATGTATACTTACCTTCCCTTTGCTTATATATACTTATATATGTACACCTACTTTGCTTAAAATGTGACCGCGTGTGTATCGTTGGCAATTTTTTTACCTCTGTCTTCCCTTCTCTGGATCTTTCCTTCTCCTATGTTTCCGACAAAGAGCTCCGCTCGAAACGTTTAACCCTCCTTCTTTCCTTCTTTCCTGAGCATCCAATAATACTATATTTGTTCCATGTCCTCGCATTGTTGTGTTTTTTTGTGCTTTCTTGTTTGGATTAACTATATATATATGAACTTTTTGACTGTTTTTTTTTTGGTATGTTAGGCAACCCGTTAAGGCTTGCCTCTTTGAACTTAAATGTACGCTAATTTATATATATATATATTTTTTCCATGCAGGTAAATATATGTCCGGTCAGTGAGTGACCAATGATGACTCTTTATAGATGACTCTTCAGATTCTAATGGCGGAGGGCATATCTGCCTTTAGATTCTGACAAGTTGTCTATAGAGTCAAGCACTTTATGAATGCGAGACTATTGGTCACTCTCTGACTGGACATATGTTTAACTGCATGTAAATATGAGGGTGAGTCAAAAAGTAATGCCATTTTGTTTAGGACAGGTGTAATTACCAACAGAGGAACATGTATCATACATCCATATGAAGCTGGTCCTCTGTGGCTCACATCCCTATTTCTCAACATAGTCACCATTTCTCTCAATAGCAATGTTCCACCTTTGAATGAGAGCATGTATCCCAGCCCTGTAAAATTCTGTTGACTGTTCTTTGAGCCATTTCTTCACTACAATTTTCACTTCTTCGTCATTGGAATAATGTTTGCCTTTCAAACCCACTTTCGTGGCACCGAAGAGATGATAGTCTGAAGGCACTAAATCGTAACATATGATTGTTGACAAAGTGTGGCGTCCTATACGGGACAGTGCTACTGGCGTTTATAGCCCCTGGAAGATATCTCTTCCCGCTGGCTAACCATACACATTCTGTGTAATTTCCTGAGTCTTTGAGCCCAGGCCAGTGTGTGTGTGTGTGCATGCATGCTTGTGTGTGCACATGCATGCATGTGTGCATGTGTGTGTGTGCACACATGCAAGAACACAGGCATGTTTGAGCATGCATACACACATATAAAATATGTTTGTATACATAAATACATACATACACACACACGCCTACATACACACAAGCACAGGGAATTACCATTAATGTTGCAAAGTAATTTACTGACATTATGGTAAATATTCTTGATGAACAGCAAACCGGAACTCAGTGTCTCAGGCTAAGTGATTCACACAGTTTTAATTAGTTTATTCAGAAATGAGAACCTTGCAAGTGTACAAAAACTAAATATTCTTTCCAAATTCAATTTCCAAAATACTTTCTGTCTTTTTAATGCTAACTCTAAATCCTAATCTAACCCTTAATCCTAATTCTAAACTCTAAACCCAAACTTCTTACTCTAAACCTAATCCCGTCCAAAATACTTGTTCAGAATCCATAAGCTAATCCCTAATGTGTGTGTGTGTGTGATTTCTTTTTAAGGATTGTAATCTCTTATGTTTAAAACATAATTCCTCCAAAGAATGTCTCAGAAAACACTACAAGAATGTAAAAAGTTACAGCTGAGGGCTTACTCCCAAACAGAAAAGAGACAGAATTTAAAAACTGAAATTGTGAAAAAAAAAATTTTTATTTGCTGAATATATTCTCTGATGTTTGCATAGAAATCCAAAGAAATTTTGGGAACTTGGAAATGAAAGCTACAGGGTAGATGTGCTGAGATGTATTGGAGTAAAGCACTGCTGACAGACACGATTTCATTACCATACTGCTGTTAGGCAATGCTGGGTACTTTGGTTAGTTTATGCATGTATGTTTGTGGGTGTGTGAGCAGGAGGGGGGGACACCAGAGCAACATGCTTTGTATCACATGGAAACGGTAAGGTTAGAAACACCATTGTCCGAAAGTAAGCCAAACATGGAAGAGATATTGGTGAAGCAAATAGTTTGAGCATGCCTGAAGACTGGAAGGAAACTTAGCTAATGAAACTAACGTTTCCTTCACAGCTTGGTTACCATTATGAAGGATCACAGAAGGTCTGATCGCACTGGCTGAGAATGTTGTTAGGAATCTTGATTCCCAACGAGAGAGGTGAACAGAAGCAAGAAATAAACAACAGCATTATTATTTACATTATTTACATTTGACGGATATTTGTCCTCATCTTGTTTGTTGTTAACACAACGTTTCGGCTGATATACCCTCCAGCCTTCATCAAGTGTCTTGGGGAAATTTCAAACCTGGGTTCTCATTCCTAAGTTATTTTTGATGATGATGATGATGATGATTTTGTTGTTGTTGTTGTTGTTGTTGTTATTTTTATTCTTGGGGTTAGTAGGGTGGGTGGGTGGTTGAGTGGGTAGATAGGTAGGTAGGTTGGCAGATTGACGGATAGCTAGATGGATGGATAGATAGATAGATAGATAGATAGATAGATAGATAAACAGATGGATAAACAGACAGATGGATGGTTAAATATATTGTTATATAGATAGACCGATCGATTGATAGATAGGTAGATAGATAAATAGAGAAATTGATAGATAGATAGATAAACAGACAGATAGATAAATAGACATATTGATCGATAGATAAATAGATAGACAGACAGACAGATAGATAATTCCTTTGCCAGCTATGAAGGTGCTATTATATCAGACTGGTTACACTCTCCAGGAACACCACAACCATAGCCATTACTCCAAGCTGTGTCTGAACATCATAAATTTAATAAGCCATTCTTTCTTGAGATATATTCTGTTTATTCACTCATGCGTAACTCCATAGATACTTATCAAGCTAATACATCTATCTAGTCTTTCTCCACCACCACCACCACCACCACCACCACCGCCACCATCACTGCCACCGCCGCCGCCACTATTAGATGAAGCAATACAGGGGAGGGTTAAGGCAGGGCAAGTGTCTAAGGGGGAAGATAACATGGCTGCCATATAATATAATAAAAACAAAGCTAAGAGCTGAAACAAAAACACAAATTCTCCCAATTAAATTCCCTCTGCTCATTCCAGAAAACAAGCACCATTCCCCCTACTAAACAACAATTACACCGACTAATCAACTGCATTGATTCCAAGCAAATACTTTCCTATTATTATTAAATTAGGTTTTAAACGAAACTTTTGAATTTTGCTTCAATAATAAATGTTGTTTATTTCTTGCCTCTCCTCTTCTCTCTTCTTCGATCTCTGCCTCTTTTTTTTCTCTCTCTATGCCTCATCATTTCTCTTCATCTCTCTCTCTCTTTCTCTCTCTCTCTCTCCAGCCGACATCACTCCATGTTCTTATTCTCTTTCTTTTTTTTCTCTCTCTCTCTGCTACATGTTATCTTCCTCTCTCTCTTTCTCCAGTCTATTCCATTATATGTTCCCTTGATTCTTCTCCCCTCACTTTCTCTCTCTCTCTCTCTCTTTCTTTCTATGTCTCTCTCTTTCTCTGTCTTCTCTTTCTCCTTCCCTCTTTCTCTTTCTCCAATCCATTCCATTCCCTCCTCCTCCTCTTCCTCCCTCTTTATTTTTTCTCCAGTCTGCTCAACCACATGATCTCATGATGCCCTCTCATCCTCCTCCTCCCCCATCTCTCCCTCTCTCTCCAATCTACTCCCCTACATGTTCTCTTGGTCCTCCTCCGCTCTCTCTCTCTCTTTCTCTCTCTATCTCTTTCTCCAATCTACTCCTCTACATTTTCTCTTGATTCTTCTCCTCTCTCTCTCTTTCTCTCTCTCACTCTTGTTCCTTCTTCCTCTCTCTCCAATCTATTCCTCCTACATATCCTTTCCTCCCCACACCCCCCACCTACCACTTTCATTATTAGACTTGAAATTGCAAAAGAGTTCTGAAACATTGCTGTCTCTGCAAGAACAACAAACCTTGTCTTTAGAGTCTCTTCACCACTTGGAACTTCACACTCTTATTGTCCTATTATTATTAATATTGTTATTATTATTATTAAGCTAACGAGCTGGCAGAGTCATCTATCTCTTGGTTCTGAGTTCAAATTCCACCCAGATCAACTTTGCATTTCATCCATTTGGGAGTCGATAAAATAAGTACCAGTTACTCACTGGGGTTGAAGCAACCAAGTGCTGGCCCTGTGTCAAAAGCTTGAAACCATTATTATTATTGAGTAAGAGAGCAGTGCATGCCATCAAAGTGACACTGGGGTAAAATATATGAAGCCCAATATACCCATCATGATTACCCGTCTGATAAGGGTATACTAGGAACATGCTTCACAACCATATGCAGATGACATGGTGATCTCATATCAAAATAAATAGCACATGACCTTGCAGGTGGGGCCCAGTTAGAATTTTCTTCTGGTCAAGTAACACATCCTGCTCAAAAGATCCCTGAATAAGGGTTGTTTAAGGATGTTGAACGAACCACCCATGTTTCCAGAGATGAATTATTCAAACCCCAAAGAATCCCTCTCAACACACGGCTATGATGCTCCCCCACTACTTCTGCTCATGATCAGAGATGCACATATCATCAGCCACTAAGGGACATGCTCAACTGGTTAAGGTAAAGCAACCGACAAGCAAATCTGTGGTATTGAGCAGAGTATTTGCTGTAGCCCATCTTTTATACCAAGACAAAACAATGTACATGACAATACTTCCAATCAGTTAAGATCATAAACCATGAGAGCCACTGCCTGGTACAGCATCAGGGCATTTATCATTATTATTATTATTATTATTATTATTATTATTCTATGTTTGACTTTTGCTTTACATTTGCACAAGCTGGCTCCAAATCTCACCCAGAGACCTCAAGAGACAAGTTGGAAGTTCATGTTGGTGTTATGCCTAGGGTGCCATATATTTGGTTTTGTACTTAGTGTTGTACTAGTGAACCATATGAAAGTTATGTGTTTTAAAAGTATTATTATTATTATTATTATCATCATCATTTTTATTATTATTTATTATTATTATTATTAATATTATTATTATTTTCATTATTATTGTTGTTATTATTATTATTATTATCATTATTATTATTAATATTATTATTAATATTATTATTATTATTATTATTATTATCATTATTATTATTATTATTATTAATATTATTATCATTATTATTATTATTATTATTATCATTGTTGTTATTATTATTATTGTTATTATTTATTTATTCATTGTTGCTTGTTTAAGATTTTTATTCTAAAATGTAATACTTACTAAAACTATTGATTTTCACTGCTGTTACTGTTGTTGTTGTTTCATTTGGAAATTGAAGCATAAGCATCTTTATCACCACCACCACCGTCATGATCACACCCCAACTTCACCTTTTCCAACTCCCCTAAGGTAACCGATGCGATGAAGTTTTTAATCATCGACTTTCTATAATGGGATTTCAAAAGAAACGATTTAAAAATTTTTTTATTTTATTTCTCTTAAAAGAAAAGGAAAAGAAAAAGGACTAACAAACACCCACACACGCCCACACACAAAGAGAAAATAACACAGAAAAAGGCAGAGACTGGTAAAAAAAATGACAAAAAGCATATTCCTCCAATATTTTTATCATGAATTATTATTATTATTATTATTGGTAGAGCTGCCATCCTTAGTTTGACATAGAAACCAGATGTACTTTCTAACAAGATATATTATATAATAATGGTAATGATGATAATGATGATGATAATAATCATAACAACAACAACAACAATAATAATAATATTAATAATAATAATAATAATAATAATATTAATAATAATAATAATAATAATGATAACCATAATAATGATGATAGTGATAACGGTAATAATAATAATAATGATAACCATAATAATGATGATAGTGATAACGGTAATAATAACAATAGTAGTAATGATAGTATTGATAACGATAATTATAGTAGTAGTAGTAGTAATGATATTGATATTTGATCTCATTATCTTGTTACAATACTGAAATACTGGAGTCGTAGAGAAATGGTGTAGAAGAATTGGTTGTAAAGGTGTGGCTGGTTTGATCTGTTGTATTGATATTTCTTCAGAATATCTACAAGGTATTTGTGTGTGTGTGTGTGTGTGTGTGTGTGTGTGTGTGTGTGTAAATGTGTTTGTGTGTTTTGCGTGTGATATTAAATTCAAGAAGAAGGAGAAAAAATACGGATATCTATATTATAATGATATTAATGATGATGATGGTGGAGATGGTGGTGGTGGTGGTGGTGTGTTGTGGTGGTGGTGTTGTTGGTGGTGGCAGTGGTAGTGGTTGTGATAGCTCTAAACAAAACACAACGGAAAGCAAATAACAATATTTATAATAATAATAATAATAATAATAATAATTTAATGTAATAATGATAATAATAATGATGATAATAATAACAATGAAGATGATGATAGTAATGATAGTAATAATAATAATAATAATGATAATAGCAATGATGATTATGATGATGATGCTGATGATTAGAATGATAAATAATTTCTTTTATTTACAATAACAATACTACTACTACTACTAATGATAATAATAATAATAATTACAATAATAATGATAATAATAACAATAATAATAATAATAACAGTAATGGTAATAATAATAATCATATTGATTATGATGATGATGAGGAGGAGGAGGAGGAGGAGAATGATATTTAATAAACATAATAGATTTATGGTCTGTTACATTTTATTGCTGGGTGTTTCTTGATCTACTCTTGTTGTTGTTGTTGTTGTTGTTGTTGTCACACATTTCTGAAAGTTTCTACTGACCTAAATTCCTCTGAAAGTTGAACTTGATCATCATCAATTGATTTTATTTTCACTTCTTTATTTGTTTCCAGTTAACACACAATCATCATTTGTGTTTATTGTTCACTCTCATTTATTTATTTATTTATTCATTTATCTATTTATTTATATATTATTTATTTATTTTATTCCGTATAACTGGATGTGTTTCCAGTTCCCGGTTCTCCAGACAGTCATTTATCGAACAAGGAATAGCCATTTTGTTATTCGTTTGTTGTTTTACGTCGTCTGTTATACTCTTTACTCTCTTTTACTTGTTTTCAGTCATTTGACTGCGGCCATGCTGGAGCACCGCCTTTAGTCGAGCAAATCGACCCCGGGACTTATTCTTTGTAAGCCCAGTACTTATTCTATCCATCTCTTTAGCCGAACCGCTAAGTGACGGGGACGTAAACATACCACCATCTGTTGTCAAGCGATGGTGGGGACAAATACAGACATACAAACATACACACACACACACACACACGCACATATATATATATAAATATATATACATATTACATGTTTCAGTCATTTGACTGCGGCCATGCAGGAGCACCGCCTTTAGTCGAGCAAATCGACCCCGGGACTTATTCTTTGTAAGCCCAGTACTTATTGTATCGGTCTCTTTTGCCGAACCGCTAAGTGACGGGGACGTAAACACACCAGCATCGGTTGTCAAGCAATGCTAGGGGGACAAACACAGATACACAAACACACACATACATATATATATATACACATATACGACAGGCTTCTTTCAGTTTCCGTCTACCAAATCCACTCACAAGGCATTGGTCAGCCCGGGGCTATAGCAGAAGACACTTTCCCAAGATGCCACGCAGTGGGACTGAACCCGGAACTATGTGGTTGGTTAGCAAGCTACTTACCACACAGCCACTCAGTAAATACTTCACTGTGTCATTGTTGTACAGCTGGACGCCCTTCCTGTTCCTAACCCTTGCCCTTAACTGTCCATTTCCATATAAGGGGTCTCTTGTTTTGCACACCTGTGGAGGCACGAAATGAGCAGGTGGACAAGTTGTCGATATGAGAAGTGATGACGGCAGAAACACCTGTTGCAACCATCATCAATCATAATCATAAACAAATATGCAGTGCATACATGTGTACACTTATATACACACACAGACACACACATGCACACACTCACACACATACACATACATACAGCTGTATACACATATGCACACAAAGACACATATACACACACACACACACAGTAACACACAAACATATACACAGACATAGACACACACATATTTATTCATACAATGGGCTTCTTTCAGTTTCCATCTCCCAAATTCAATCACAAGGCTTTGGTCAGTGTTTGGCTATAGTAGAAGACTCTTGACTAAGATGTCGCATGATACGACTGAACCTAAGACCATATGGTTGCGAAGTGAATTGGTACTCAGTTTTGTTTCTACCAATGTGTGTTTAGTTGGAACTATTGCGAGAGCACTGGATTGGTTACTTTGCATTATTTGATCAGAGGCAGCAAGATGGCAGAATCATTTGCATGCTGAGTGAAAGAAGGTGGCAACCTGACAGAATCGTTAGCACGCCAGGTAAAATAAGGTGGTGAGCTGGCAGAATTGTTAGTATGCCAAACGAAAGAAGGGGGCAATCTGGCAGAATCGTTAGCACGCCAGGTGAAATAAGGTGGCGAGCTGGCAGAATTGTTAGTATGCCAAACGAAAGAAGGGGGCAAGCTGGCAGAATTGTTAGCATGCCAAGCGAAAGAAGGCAGGGTGCTAGCAGAATTGTTAGCATGCTGAGTGAAAGAAGGGGGTAAGCTGGCAGAATTGTTAGCATGCCGGGTGAAAAAAGGCATGTATGTATGTGCAGATTTATTTGTTTTATGTATGTATTCTCAGGCATATACTTGTATATCTAGACACACTCATATATACTTAAATGATAAACATTTGGAATGTTTTGCAGATTTTTACAGTTCCGGTGATGGATTGGATCTGTAGTCTTCAAATTAGCTTTCTCTTTTCTGGTTTTGAGAAGCCTAATTTCTCAAGATTGGTATTTAGGCAGTGTGTTACATATCCTAGTGCCCCAATAATTACAGGTATTAACCTGAACTTGCAATCTGGATACAGTAACTGCAGATTTCTCAATAGTTCAGCATAGGTGTTCTCTTTTACACTGATCTTCAGCTTTATGTTAACATCCACTGTGCAGCTAATTTCCACAACTGTGCTCAGTTTCTCTTCGCTATCCCAAATCATTATATCAGGTCTGTTGTATTTACATTTTATTGAGGTCTTCACTGGAACATTCCACCAGTATTCCTTTTTATTATGACTGGCTGTAGCTTCTACCATATTGTAGGTTCCTATTTCTTTGTTTTTGGGGATTATCCTTCCAATGGATTTCATTATAGAGTGTCCTAGCTACAATGTCATGTCTCATCGGTAGATAATACCATGATAACATTTTCAGACAACTGCTTATGATGTGGGTGACATCTTCAGTGTGAACTCCACAAAGTCTGCATTGGTTGTCACATTTTACGGCTTTTCCCACATCTCTATCCCTTTTGTGCATTAGGTACTTGGTTGATACTTTCTGTCCCTGGATTGCAAACACATACCCTTCAAAGTGGGAGGTAGTGATCTGGCTATGTATGTACGTACGTATGTGTGTGTGTGTGTATATATATCGCCATGTTGATTCGCTAGCCTCTGCACGCATTTTTTTTCTCTCCTTGTTTCTTTCTGTGTTTCTTTTCTGTGTATCTTTCTGTTGAAGAGCGTAGGCTCGAAACGTAAAAGACTTGTTTTATTTATATTCCTGAGCACCATACTAATACAATTGTTTGTTTGTATTCCACCTGCCTTCGTCTTTTGTTTATATTCATAAAGCTTCCCGTTATATATATACATATATATCTTCCACTTACCTTATGCTTATTCTTATTGCCTCTCTTTGCTCCCCTCCCCAGGCCTGTATCATTCCTTCAGTGCTCTGCTTGGTCATAACCAGACCTGACTCTGACGAAAGCAACATTAATTCTCTAGGTCATTCTATTTTTCTCAACCAATCAATGGGCTGATTGAGTAAACCAATCAATAACGAACCTATAACGACTACTAGAAACAGCTGCAAGTCAGATTTACTACAATAAAGAAAAGAAAAATATGTAATGACCATTATTTGTGCCTTGTCTTTAATATATATACAGGATGCAGTGAATATATTATCTAAATTACGCAAAAATTAAAAATAACTGACATCAGGATTGTTATCATGCTAGACAAAATACTTAGAGGCATTTAATCCGTCTTTATATTCCAAGTTCAAATTCCACTGAGATTGACTTTTTCCTTCATAATTTTGGGGTCAATAAAATAAGTGCCAATTGAGCAACGGGGTTAATATAATCGACTAACCCCTTCCCCAGAATTTTGGGCCTAATCCCTATAGTAGAAAGGATTATTACCTCAGCTTTAGCAAAGGTGGGTGGAGGTATTGTTTTCAGTGATGTTTGTTTGTTTGTTTGTCCATGGACAAGATATCTCAATAGCTGTTGGATGGATTTGGATGAAATTTGCAGGGATGTTTGGCCTTGTGACTGGCATGAACTGATTAGATCTTGGGATCAATCTGGTAAGGACAAGGATTCTGGATTATTTTTCCTACTTAATTTTTGAGAGTGGTCAGGTTCATTTTTAGTATTCTTGTTTGTGAGAGCAGTAGAGTTTATTTCAGATATTCTCATTTTAAAAATCATCTCTGGCTAATCATTGAGAGGATGTTGGTGCTGCCTTGGCGGAGGTTTGTGTTCTCTGAGTGCTCTTGTTATTATTATTACTACTATTATTATTATTAAGGTGGTGAGCTGGCAGAATCGTTAGCAAGCTGGACACAACGCTTAATTGTATTTTGCTTGTCATTTTGTTCTGCGTTCAAATTCTGTCACGGTTGGTTTCCATTGATTTCCATTTGGGGTCAAAGAAATAAGTACCAATCAAGTGAACCACATGGTCTAGTTGTTAGGACATTCAGCTCAAGATAGCAAGGTTGTGAGTATGATTGTATCCTTGAGCAAGACTCTTTATTTCACATTGTTTCAGTCCACTCAGCTGGCAAAAAGATGTAATACCTGTATCTCAAATGGCCAACCTTGTCACACTGTGTCATGGTGAATCTCCCTGAGAACTGCGTTAAGGGTACACATATCTGTGGAATGCTTAGCCACTTGTTTGGAAATTCCACAAAGAGGCTGTTCCAGTGATCGGATCAACTTGAACAGTTGTCATTGAAACCAACAGAGTGATAGTTTCCAGTCAATTGCTGCAGTCAATGTAACCATCAAGCCTTCTTTCTCCCCCAAAATTGCAAGCCTTGTGCCTATAGTAGAAATGGTTATTATTCTTTTCTGCTCTAGGCACAAGGTGCAAAATGTTTGGAGAGGAGGCCAGTTGATTAGATTGACCCCAATACGCAACTGGTACCTAATTTATCAACTCCGAAAGGATGAAAAGTAAAGTCGACCTCATCAGAATTTGAACTCAGAACATAAAGACAGACAAAATACTGCTATGCATTTTGCCCGGCCTGCTAACATTTCTGCCACCTCGCCGCCTTAGATATGGTTATTATTACTATTATTAGGGGATTTGTCTGTTTTTTCAGTCCCTGTATCCTTCTTGTCACCTTCCAGTTCTATAGATTTGGACTAGTTTCCATTTGTCTTGTAGAAAGATATATTACTGTCCATTGGATCCGATGCTTTGATTAAGAAGCATTTCCATTCTTGGCGGTGGGGCGGGGGGTTGACTATATTCTGTGGGTGATTTACCACAATCTTTCTCTCTGTAGGAATTGGCAGGTTGCACTCTATGGTCACTTTGCTTTTCTTTGAGGCATTTTATGCTGTGCATGTTGCTGTGATTGTAATGGTGGTGGTCGCGACGGTGGTGGTTGTGGTGGTTGTGGTGGTGGTGGTGGCAGTGATGGCGACTGTTGTCATTGTGTTATTATTTCTGAAAGCTATGAACTCATACAGAGCAATCCAACCAGTTACTCTAGAATCGTATGATAGTAATAATAATGATAATAATAATAATAGTAATAATAATAATGATAATAGTAATAATAATAATGATAATAATAATGTGCAAGTATTGTACAAGTGATTTAGGGTTCTTCAGGTTATATATCATTACATCTCTTATACAGCAATGTGTGTGTGTGTGTGTGTGTTAGGTTGTATTTTATAAGATGCATTGTTGTTATCTCAGCCATATTGTATGTTTCAAAGAATGCAAAAAAAAAAGTAAAAAATAAAAATTGAAGATATAAGAAATAATAAAACATAAAAATAAACTAGATATTGTTCTGTAAAAAGAAGCTGAAGTACATTCATATTTCATTCCACCATTGTTTGTTGTCTTCTATATTTCCAGGAAGATAAAATATGGGCTTGTTTAGCTGGAATGGCTGCATATGCTAAGGAGCTGCCAACAGCAGAAGTTGCGTATGCTGCTTTGAAAAAGGTAACCATTTTCTTTTCAACAAAACATCTTGAGACTTTCTCAGTCAGTTCTGATGCGATGCTAACACGATCATCCCCTGATCGTGTTAGCATCGCATCAGATGAGCTCGCAGAATTGTTAGTACGTCAGACATAACGCTTAGCAGCATTTCATCCGTCTTTATATTCAGAGTTCAAATGCTGCTGAGGTCGACTTTGCCTTTCATCCTTTTGGGAAAACGATTTTCTTTTCAACAAAACGTCTTGAGACTTTCTCAGTAAGTTCTAATGCGATACTAACATGATCAGGTGATGAGCTGGCAGAATCGTTAGCACGTCAGACATAGCGCTTAGCGGCATTTCATCCATCTTTATATTCAGAGGTCAAATGCTGCTGAGGTCGACTTTGCCTTTCATCCTTTAGGGGATTGATACAATAAGGACTAGTTGAGTACTGGGGTTGATGCAATCAACTTACCATTTCCTTGAACTTGCTAACCTCATGCCAAGATATGAAACCAATATGAACAATTTATATCCGCTTTTTATACCCTTTTTTAAATGAAATATACAGTAATATTTTTTGGGGGTTTCAATTAATTTGGAAAATAAAGAATTTAGTCATGGTAATATTTTCATCCTTGATCTGTAGCAATGGATTGCAGTTGTCTTAGGTGTAGCGTCTTGCTAACGCTTCATTTTCTGTGGTGGACTTTCTCCATGTTGATTTTGGCCTGTCATGATTATGTCTCCTTTGGATGTCCATTAAAGTTTCACTTTTAATGTTGCTAACAAGTTTTTTTCTAGGATGTATCCACACCAATCCCAATTCTTCTTTCTGGTCTGGTTTTTGATAAATTACTGGTTTGCTTATTCTCACAAGATTTTGTTTGTGGGCCTGTCTTGCCACCTCACTTAAGGGATTTTCCTGAGACATCTGTTCACAAGCATTTGGAACTTGTCAATGGAGAACTTTGTAACTTGTCATGTTTCATACATGTACAACTGAACTGTCTTCATGTTCAGGTTAAAAATCCTGAGTTTTGTGTTTGTTGACAAGGTCTGTGATCTCCAGATGGATCTGAAATTTGAAAATCCATTCTTTTATTCTTTTAATCATGTACATACATAATATATAAAGGACTGTGGGTAAGGCCAGAACAATGCGAAGTAAACGCAAGGCAAATCACGAGAAAACAAATATATGAATTAATGTAGACTTATCTTGCATTCAGTATTTCGGGGTTATGACCCCATCCTCAGGGAATTAAAAAATGTTGCAGATGTGCATGTGTGTGAGTGTGCGGCATAGACATACATGGAGAGTTGTTGCTATAGCAACCAGCTAGCTTCCTGTAGCTCTCTTCTGTTGTTGATTGTGGGTTTCCTTTGGTACATAAGGATGGCCTCGGAGATTCTAAGGTTTCCTCTGTTGTGCTGTGTTGCCCTGATGGGCACTGTGAATTCCCGGGTCTGGCATTTCCATAGATGTTTCTTCACGGAAGTGTCTGTCTGCATGTGTTCCTTTATGTGTATATGCAGTTTTCTTATTGTGTTTCCAATGTAGGATGCACCACATTTTCCACTGATGATTTCATATACAACATAGGTCCTCTGGCACTTTTCAGGGTTACTGATGGGGCAGTTATATATAAATATAAGAAATTAACTGCGTACTCCATCTAACGAGAGTCCAATATTGCTAAACGTTTCAGCTACATGTACTCATTGTGCTACTAATAGTTTCCCGTGCATGCGTACTTTCATCAGGTGCCAGTCGTCCCCTGGTGACTACTGTTTACTGCATATTCATTTAAGGTTTGGAAAGAATACGGGGTAAGGGAGACACTCTTAAAAGACTCAATCAAGTTCCACGCAAATAGGGACTTATATCATATCGACTATTCTACTAAAAAGGGTGATTGGTGCCTGATGAATGTATGCATGCACAGGAAATATATATATATTTATATATATATATATATATGTACATATACGCAGCGCTAAGCGTGTGGCAAGCTTTCTACGGCCGGAT
>NC_043015.1:51308645-51311145 GCF_006345805.1 Octopus sinensis
TGTCTCCCTCTATTGCTCTCTGTCTACCTCCCTCTATTGCTCTCTGTTAATTTCCCCCTCTTACTCTCTGTCTATCTCTCTCTCTCTCTCTTACTCTCTGTATTATTCTCCCTGTATTATTCTCTGTCTACCTCCCTCTATTGCTCTCTGCCTATCTCTCTCTCTATTGCTCACTGTTGATCTCCCTCTGTTACTCTCTGTCTATCTCCCTGTATTATTCTCTGTCTACCTCCCTCTATTGCTCTCTGTCTATATCTCTCTCTGTGTCTATCTCCCTCTATCGCTCTCTGTCTATCTATCTCTCTCTCTATTGCTCTCTGCCTATCTCTCCTTCTATTACTCTCTGTCTATCTCCCTGTATTATTCTCTGCCTATCTGTCTCTATTGCTCTCTGCTTGTCTTCCTCATGAATTCATTCTATTTCAAAACTCATATAAAATACCAGCTGAGTAGCCTGTTGTTGCTGGGCAATTTTCATAATAGAATACCTCTATTTAAATTTTATTTATTCCATGTCAGACCATGTCTTCTCCAATAGATAGGCCTCTTCATCAGAAAGGATTTGTGCAATTTTTCTCAAAAAAATTTCATTCTGAATTTTTTTTCCTTTTTAAATTATTTACTTAACTGTTTGACTGTTTCACATTAAAACTTACCAAAATTTCAGAACTTTTTATATCTTTCATCATTAGAATGTTTTGTTTTCATTTTGTTTAATAAAAATTCATTTTTGGGATGTTTTTGCTTTCTTTTTCTGATAGATAGCTATCATGCAGAAAATGCCAGCTTCCAAATCCTGTTTTCTGATTAGATAAAAATTATATCAAACTTTAAACCGCTGTAATATCTTTCTACAATTTTTTTTTTTTTTAACGAATAAATAACAAAATTGGATTCAGCATGAAAATTCACATCAATATACAAAATTTGAATAATTTCACCTAATTTAAAAATTTCAAAGCCTGTGACAGCAGCTGAAAAGACCTGAAAGAGGCACCTATACAAGACATCATGCATCATCACCATCATCATCATTTAATGTCCGCTTTCCATGCTAGCATGGGTTGGACGATTTTGACTGAGGGCTGGCAAACCAGATGGCTGCACCAGGCTCCAATCTTGATCTGGCAGAGTTTCTGCAGCTGGATGCCTTTCCTAACACCAACCATACTCGTATGGTGCTCTTTGCACCCTGCTAGCACGGATGCCAGTCATCGAATTGATTTTGATTTTGATTTCACTTGCCTCAACAGGTCTTTGCAATCAGAGTTTAGTGTCTAAAGAAGAAAAAGGTAGGCATAAGCAGGCTGGTTATGCTCCTGGCATAGGCCACAGGTTATGGTCTCATTTGGCTTACCGGGTCTTCTTGAGCACAGCATATTTCCAAAAGTCTCAGTCGCGCATATATATATACACACACACACACACAAACGTATACATACTCAGGCAATCATGAGTTTAAGCTGGTCCCTTCTGAAAACATTAATTGTTGGCAATTTGGGAGTTGAGTTATTTCTCATACCAAATTACATTTTTTGATGACCAAAAACCAAAAAGAAAATGCCTTCTTTTTGGGATGCAGATTTTGAAAAGGAAGCCTGTTTATCTCTCCAGGATGCACCATTTCGGAGTGTTTCTGTGACATATACTCTTGCGTACACACATATACTGTCATTTACATAGTGGACATACAAAGGGATGCTGAAAAGTTCCTGGCTTTAAAGGTGTTGTGAAAGGCCTGGCTGGAGGCCCAACCTTCCATGTTCATGTACACAGCTTGTAAAAACTGAATGACCTCTGCAATAAGTGTGTGAATCTGTGAGAGAAATATGTTGAATAAAATCACAATTAACTGATCCTCCTGTATTTTCTGTTACACAAAGCCAGAAACTTTTCAGCACTCCCTCGTGTGTGTGTGTATTGCTATTATTCCGTTTTATTTCAATATTTCTTGCCGATATAGAAAGAGCCGGTTTCTAACCTAGATCCAAGGCTCCTTCATTGGAATTTCAACATCAACAACAGGGTACTTTTGTATGTATGTATGTATTTATGTATATGTGCAGATTTGTATGTTTTGTTTTATGTATGCATTCTCCTGCAAATAGTTACATATCTAGACATGCTCATATATATATATATATATATATATATATATATTTAAATGATAAACTTCTGGAAAGTTTTACAGATTTTTACAGTTCCAGTGATGGCTTGGATCTGTAGTCTTTGAATCAGCTTTCTCCTTTCTTGTTTGGAGAAGCCTAATTTCTCAAGATTGGTATTTAGGCAATGGGTTATATATCCCAGGGTCCCAATAATTACAGGTATAAACTTGAAGTTTTAATCTGGATTGAGTAACTAGAGATTTCTCAATAGTCCAGTGTAGATATTTTCTTTTCTGCCGATCTTTACCTTCATGTTCACATCCGTTAGGCAGCTGATTTCCGCAACTGTACACAGTTCCTCTTCTCTGTCCCAAATCATTATGTCAGGTCTG
>NC_043015.1:51318645-51351145 GCF_006345805.1 Octopus sinensis
TACAAAAGACCTGACCTGCAGATCACACCTAACCATTCACACTGTGTGATAGTTGTAAACGAGTGCCACTGTCATATAAGAGGTGTCTTTCATTTCCAAACTCCCATGGAAATACATCTGGCCATGGGGGTGGGGGGGAAATATTACCTTACTTGAAAACAGTTGAAGGTTGGTGACAGGAAGAGCATCTGAAAAACAGCTTCAACAAATTCTGCCCAACCCAGGCAAGCATGGAAAAGTGAATATTAAATAATGATGATGATGGTGACGACAATGATGACAGCAATGACAGTGAAGATGGCATAGCAAAATCTACAGCCACAAATGCATATATTATATATTCTATATTCTCTAATAATAGTTTTAAATTGTGGCACAGTGCTAGTGGGGTTTTGACGGGGTGGGGGGAGGTGTGCGGGGTGATGAAAGGGGCTGTCAATTACATTGACCCTAGTACTTCACTGGTACTTATTTCATCGACCCTGAAAGGAGAAAAGGCCAAGTTGACCTTGGCCAGATTTGAACTCAGAAGGTAAACTCGGATGAAACGCTGCTAAGCATGTTATCCAGTAGGTATGTGATTCTGCCATCTGACCGCTTTAGTCTTTTCTAATAATGGTTTCAAATTTTTGCATGGCGCCAGCAGCTTGGTAGGGAGGGTGCAGTAATATACATTCACCCCAGTGTGTGACTGGTACTTATTTTATCAACCCTGAAAGGATGAAAGGCAGATTCAACTTCAGCCGAATTTGAACTCAGATGATACAGATAAACAAAATGATGATCATCATCATTGTTCGACCGTGGTCGAGACAATGGAATTTACCATGCTATGCCAGACTTCACGGTCCATCATAGCATTACGGAGGTCCTGTTGCTGGATGCCTGTATCCCTGGAGATTACATCAGGGTAGGAGAGTGTGCGTCCTCTGGTATTGTGAGTAGATGGCTTCCAGAGGAGAAGAGTAGAAATTGCCTCGTTTTCAGCTCTACAACAATGTCCAGCAAACTGGACTTCCTACCTTTCACAAGAGATGACACAGGTGGTAGTTTCCCATATATTTGCATTTCTAACTAGAAAGAGTATGGCCTGGTCAGCCTGTAATGATATGCATAAGATCTGGTCATCAAATCTAAGTAGAGACGTCAAACTTAAAATCTTCAAAGCCACAGTCAAACCAATTCTACTATATGGCTCAGAAACCTGGATGTTATCAAAGAAGCTTGAGAGGCGGTAGGAGAGGAACCTACACTCGCCTCCTTATGAGAGCTCAAAATCTCTCGTGGAAGTGTCATCCAACCAAAATGCAAATATATGGGAAACTACCACCTGTGTCATCTAACAAAATGATGTTGAGCATTTTGTCCAGCATGCTAACAGTTCAGCCATTTCACTGCTTTAATGTCTTCTCTAATAATTAAAACGGACTAATTTCCTAGTTACAAGACCAGTGATTGTACGACACTGTATTTTCTATTTGTTACAATTTAGATAAACTGTTGCTTTGCCTGGTGATGAGTACCTACCACTGAGGAGACCCCATACATATCAAAACCATGGGTAATGGTGGTCTTGAAGCTAAGGCAGCAAGAGTTATCTCCCACTTGAAATAAATATCATTTGCGAGAAGTGCACTAAATAAACCAGCTGGAGGAGATGTATACCTGGGGTTAAATGGCAATATTGTTATCTCTTAAAGTGGCCATAAGCAACGATTATATTGTCTTCTATAAAATATTATAATGTCTTCCATACTAATTAAATATATTCTTTTCCGAAATATTTTTCTCATATTAATCTTATTTCTGTTTATTATTTATAATTGCTTCAATGCTGAGTTAAGATTTGTTTTTCTTTGCTCCATTGTCATATAACAGTGACGTAAATTCGAAAAAGTGTGAATAAGAAACAACTTGACCCTGTGCCATCTTTTTTTATTTATTTTGGTGAGGCTGAAGATTTGTTGTTTTTAGGAAATATTCTCAACTAAATGTTGTTTTAGCGAGTGCTCTTATAATTTTCGTAGACACATGGAAAAGTTTAGCCAGAATACACTAGAATACACAGATATTTCATACTTTCACTGCCTGACTGACCTTAATTGTGCACAATTGCAACAATAAAAGCTACGGTCATCATAAATAATGCTTATTTCCTGTGCCAGCTTTTCTTTTAAGAATTTAAAATTTTCACATAGTTTAGGAGTTTATTTGATGACTAATGCAGATATATAAAGCTGAAGTTGTCTGTGTGTGGCAGGTTTGGTAGGCTTCAACAAACGCTATCTCCTCCAAGACCCTGCAGCGCAAGTTGACCAAAATTGAGAGTATGATAGAAGAAGGCTTGCTCTTCATTCCATATAAGAAAAAATTCAAATCAGACCATGTTAAGATGAAAAATTATTTACATCAAAAAGGTGCTTTTTTCCTATGAAAATTCCTATTTCTTACAATTTTTTGACTGCTGTATTGCCATTTTTTGGTGTATTTCAACCAGAAAAATGTTCACTTAAAGAGAATAACAAGCTACATAATACAAAATTTTTACTTTTCAAAAATTCCAATTCTAAAGGGTCGAAAAGAAAACAAACCCGAGCAACACCAGGCAATACTGCTGATACAGATATATTTTCTGGTGCTCTAGATCAGGGGGTGTATAGCACGTCATAAGTTCTGTGAAAGTGTGTGACCTAGTGGTTAGGATGTTGCACTCGCAACTGTGGGATCGTGATTTCAATTCCCACACTGCCTGTGCATTGTGTTCTTGAGCAAAATCCCTTCATTTCACATTGCTCCAATCCACTCAGCTGTAAATGGTTAACCCTGTGATTAACTGGCTTACACGGGTGAGATGGTGACTCAGGAAAATCACCCAAATGGAGGTCTCACAAGCCATGTTACACAATTCAGCAATAGAAAGGGTGAATAATACAACTCTTACTATGAATCCTGATTGATTGGGATTGATGGGGATTGGTTGTTTAATCTTGTTGAAGGATGAATGAATGATTAAGCTCGGTAATTTAAAAAAAAAAAAATGATGTAATTTTTTTAGCAGGAGTGGCTGTGTGGTAAGTAGCTTGCTTACCAACCACATGGTTCCCGGCAAGTGTTTTCAACTATAGCCTCGGGCCGACCAAAGCCTTGTGAGTGGATTTGGTAGACGGAAACTGAAAAAAGCCCGTTGTATATATATGTGTGGGTGTGTGTTTGTGTGTCTGAGTTTGTCCCCCCACCATCGCTTGACAACCGACGTTGGTGTGTTCACGTCCTCGTAACTTAGCGGTTTGGCAAAAGAGACCAATGGAATAAGTACTAGGCTTACAAAGAATAAGTACTGGGGTTGATTTGTTCGACTAAAGGTGGTGCTCCAGCAGGGCCACAGTCAATGGGTACTGGCATTGGCCACGTTCAGATGGTGCAAATGACTGAACCAAGTAAAAGAATAAAAGGAATAAAAGAATTAAAATCATGTTTAGTCTGCCTCCTTCTTTTGGGTACATTATATTCAGAACCATCCTTTGTTCTGTTTCTCTTCAGTTATAGAGGCCATTTTAAGGCCTCGGCTTTGCAAATTACAATGTAATTATTAGTGATGGTGCCAAAAACGGAAAAAAAAAACCCCCATAAAAATCACCAAGTTCTCTCTGTAATGGAGTTGATGCTGTAGAAACAATTCCAAAGTAGACATCAGTCCATGATGCAGTCGTTCGGACTCGTGCGATCCTGTCAAATGGACCAACCCATGTCAACATGGAAGCCAGATATTAAATGACAGTGATGAATTACGTCATCTCATATTTCCTCTCCTTTCAAGATGTTATGCTATACTTTGATAGAGATTTGACTGCCATTTCTGTTCACTCAAACAACCCCATATAAGTACCCCCTTTTATCTTGGTCTAGAGTACCCTGTATTCAGCTCATGATCACAAGGTCATGAGTTCAATTTCCAGTGATGCATTATATCCTTGAGCAAGACACTTATATTACTCCGGTTCATTTAACTGGTAAAAATGAATTGTACCTGTAATTCAAACGGGGCCAGCCTTGTCACACTCTGTGTCACATTCAATCTTCCTGAGAACTACATTAAAGGTACACGTGTCTGTGGAGCACTCAGCCACTTGCATGTTAATTTCATGAGCAGGCTGTTTATGAAATTAATATTTATCTGTTTAATTATCATCAATGTTGTTGTCACCAAAGACTGAATCTTTGGATTTGCTTCTGCCACAATCCATGCAGTAATCTCTTTTAATCCCCCTTCAGGCATTCTTTTAGTTGTAGCTTAAACCTCGGAGCACTATAAACAGAAAATTGAAAATAAAAAAGAAAATTAATAAAAAGTATAATCATAATCATCATCATCATTATCATCATTGTCATCATCATCATCATTTAACATCCGTTTTCCATGCTGGCATGGGTTGGATGGTTTGATAGGTCTGGAGAACCAACGGCTGCATCAAGCTCCCATCTGATCTAGCAATGCTTCTACAGCTGCATGCCCTTCCTAATGCCGACCACTCTGAGAGTGTAGTGGGTGCTTTTTATGTGCCACCAGCACAGGAGCCAGTCAGGTGGTCCTGGCATTGATCACGTTCAGATAGTGCTTTTTATGTGCCACCAGCACGGAAGCCAGTCAATGGGTACTGGCATTGGCCACGTTTGGATGGTGCTTTTTATGTGCCACCAGCATGGGAGCCAGTCAGTGGATACTGGCATTGGCCATGTTCGAATGGTGCTTTTTATGTGCCACTGGCACAGGAGCCAGTCAGTGTGCTAGAATGTAAAAAAACAAAACAATGAAAAATTTTATGTATGAAGGGTTTGAACCATTTCATTGAACCCTCCTGACAGCAAATTGATAGTCTGTAGGTTGTTGGATAGATTACCCCTAGGTATTTGTTTTGACTCTGTGTTTTGAGTTCAAATTCTGTTGAGGTTAACTTTGACTTTAATTATTTGGGAGGATAGGCATAGGAGTGGCTGTGTGGTAAGTAGCTTGCTTACCAACCACATGGTTCCGGGTTCAGTCCCACTGTGTGGCACCTTGGGCAAGTGTCTTCTACTATAACCTGAAGCCGACCAAATCCTTGTGAGTGGATTTGGTAGATGGAAACTGAAAGAAGGCCATCGTATATATGTATATATATGTGTGTGTGTGTGTATATATTTGTGTGTCTGTGTTTGACCCCCAACATTGCTTGACAACCAATGCTGGTGTGTTTACATCCTCGTATATATTAGCAGTTCAGCAAAAGAGACTGATAGAATAAGTACTAGGCTTACAAAGAATAAGTCCTGGGGTTGATTTGCTCGACTAAAGGTGGTGCTCCAGCATGGCCACAGTCAAATGACTGAAACAAGTAAAAGAGTAAAGAGAGTAGGAGTGAATTGATAAAAAGAACAAACAAGAAAAAAAACAAAAAGAAAACAACCTAAGTCTGTAGATTGGTGGAATTATAAGAATATCAGACCTGATGTCTTCTGGTATTTCTTCCAGTGCTGTGTGTTTTGAGTTCAAATCCAGTTATGGCCCTCTTAGATGGTACACTTAATCTCAACTATTACTTTGCAGGTTAGGTGCCTTTAATGGAACCAACTGTGTTGCAAGCATTCAGGCCTGGTCTTCACTTTGAATATACTCTCTTCTTCCTTCTGTCTCTCTCCCAACAGTCTTGGAGGACTTGTAAAACGGTCAAGGGCGCTGCCTTCTCTCCTGACTCAAAGATTGCAAAAAAAAAAAAAGAAAAATCTGAACGAAAGAAATGGTTGGAAATAATGGAAGTCTTAGTAGTAATAATTCTACGTCTAACGATAACGATGTGAAGAAACCTCATAGCTTCTGTGTGTGTTTGTTATCTTTTTTTTTCAAAGTCCTACCTGCTCCATGAGTTGTATTGTGTGTAGTGCTGTCGTTAGGTTAATGTACAGAATCTTTTAGCCGAAGGATCAATAAAAACTGGAACTACAAAGTACACCATTCACTATGATATCTACAAGCTGTTCTGCAACAGATTCAACTTTCGGACTTCTACAGAATCAATTACTGAACATGAAAAGGTTCTTGGCAGATTATTCAACTTCAGTAATCCTTTTGAATGATTGGGTTTGGTTTTTAAAGAATATCAAACTAAAATTCCTTCAACAGCAGCTTATTGTGTCGTTTACCACCACATAAACCATGTTAGATTCACATTATATTAACGCCGCAATTCCTGGCCTCTCTATACACACACTGTGGCTCTCTGCTTCCTTGCTAGCTTTTTTTTTTTTTTTTCTCTAAGACATTGCAGATAATACTCCGATCTAATCTCTCTGTGATTATCTCCTCCTTGTATTACAGTTTGACTTAGCTGTTAGATATCAATAAAGTTTCCATATGTGAGACTGCTTCTTATTTCCAAGTAGCCTAACTTGATTCACTGGAAAATGGGAAAGAAAAGTGCTGAGAAAAATTTCAGTAAAATATCGGTTAAAAGTTACAGATGTTTATTTAGAAAATTCTTGCGTCGCAGTTACACAGATCAGTCTGTGAATAAAATCTACATTTAATGTAATTAATTGCTTTGATATTACATTTCAGTAGAGACAGCATGAAATTAAATGATACTTGTTGATAGGTTTGGTCCAGTCTGAGCAGTTTTCAATGAGTAAATATGGAAAATGACTTATTTCGTTTTTACGGCTTCAACTAATTTGATAAAACAAACCTAGAGATAATTTGATAGGAATGTAAACTTGAAGAATGTTGTGGTTTTCATATGAGGAATCTGGATGAGTATAGCACCGCATATATACAAGGCTGCAGTCTCACACATACACATATGCTTGTACATGCACACACACACACTCACACACACATATATACACACACATACACATGTACACACATGCAGACACTGAAGTAATGATTTTAATGGGAAATTGTCAGATATGGAAAAAGACAATGGTATTTGAAATTTCTTGGCTGTGTGGTTCATAAACTCATTTTGGTTTTAGGTTCAATCCCATTGTATGACACCTTGGACATGTGACTTCTACTAAAACTTGGGGGCCAACAAATGCTTGTGAATGAATTTGGTAGACAGAAACTAAGTGGAAGCCCATCATGTGCCACCTCGACTGTCTTCTATGCTGGCGGCACAAAAACCACCAACCAATCGTGGTCGTTACCATCCCCCTCTGGCCCCTGTGCCGGTGGCATGTAAAAAGCACCTAATACTTTCAGAGTGGTTGGCATTAGGAAGGGTATCCAGCTGTAGAAACACTGCCAGATCAGACTGGAGCTGGTGCAGCCTCCTGGTTTTGCAGACCCCAGTCAAACTGTCCTACCCATGCCAGTATGGAAAACGGATGTTAAACGATGATGATGATGATCTTTGTAATAATATATATATATATTCATAATACTAATTAATAGCTTAAAGCTCATAAGCATTCACCATGTGTTGGCTATAGACAATCGTCTAATATTAAGGCGTATAAGCCCTCAATGGAAAAAAAGTGGGTATTGGTACATGTGGGAATTGAACCCACACCTCTCACATTTGTGATAAGTGTGCCAACCATTTACACCAACCTGCATGACTTCTGAAACACTATCTTTGTTGAAGGTATGTTTTACCATGGCTACACAGGTCCTATGTAATACTTCTTGTCACTAATCAGTATGGACTATCATCACCTCCACCATTAGATAATGTGCATTCGGTCTTTCTTGATCTCCCTCTTTTGCAGTTTTCACTAACCTGAAATAATTGGCTTTTGCATGCAACAGTTATCCTCCATGTGCATCACATGCCTCTACGAGCAGCACCTCCTCTCTAATACACCACACCTGATTTTGATTATATCCAGCCTTTCTCTTAGCTTGTTATCCCAGCGTTCACACACACTAATCTTATATATCCATTAGAGCATGATGGCTTCATTTCTTTCTAACCTTTGCAAGTCTTCTGTGTTTAGAACCCGTGTTTTTCTACCATGCAACATCGCAATTCTAACACAAACCACAAACAATCTGCCCTTCACTCTGAGAAAAAGGATTTGTCTTGCCTCTCTGAACTTTTCCAGACTTTCCTAGGTTCAGCCGTTATACTTTCTAAATACTGTAAATCCTTGAGTTTAATCCGCATTTTTTCCCAAAAATTTAACAGTCAAAATCCCTTGTGCGTACTATATACGAGGTTAAAAATGAAAAATATTTTCTAAGCAATGTCCGAGACTCTATTTGCTGTCCGGCAATGTTTATTCAGATGCATTTTGTAATGTTGGATGTGAAAATACCTTAAGCTAAGCCTGAAAGCAATGAAGTCATAAAAGTATCATACATAACTTGCATTAAGCAACATTTATTAAACGTTATTACTGTTATTTCTTTATTTTCTGCAAGCAAAATGCACAAAAAAGCTACACGGTTGCATTATGTTATATATGCAATAATAATAAAGGATGTTACTGTATACATTTTTACAAACCAAGGACGTTACATAGACCTCCTTGACTCAAGTTAGAGAAGGGGTGTGTATTATACACAAGGTTTACGTTTTTCAGACGTACAGCCCCCTAAAAATTCCCTGCATATTGTACTCAAGGGCGGACTATACTTGAGGATTTACGGTACCCACTTACCCCACTAATGAAGCCTCTTAGGTTACAGAAACTATGAATTACTTGTAGTGAGCCATCTGGGCCAATCTCTTTCTGCTCTGCTCATATTGAGTACTGGAGTAGATTCATTTGACTAAAGATTCTTCAATGCAGTGCCCCAGCACATCCATAGCCTAGTGACTGAAAGAAGTAAAGAGATAAGAAACATATATACACACATGCATACATGTGTGTATATATCACTGTGATCACCGTGAATGACCAGGCTATCAGATGTTGCTACACATCGCTGATCACAATGCACTTTGCATTGTTTTAGCCTTCAAATGATGCCACCCCGCTGGCTAAGCGAGTAGGCCAACAGAAGAAAGAGTAAGAGAAAGTTGTGGTGAAAGAGTACAGCACCACCCCTACCGGAGCCTCGTGGAGCTTTAGGTGTTTTCGCTTAATAAACACTCACAACTCTGGGAATTGAAACCTCAATCCTACGACTGCAAGTTCACTGTCCTAACCACTGGGCCATTATACATATATATATATATATATATAGCTTTATATATATATAATTATATGTATGTATATATATAAAGAAGCATTGGTTTTTGAACAAACATTAAATTTGGGTCAACGACCTTACATACAACAACATTTAATTATATATAAAGAAAACACCATGGTTCTCAACCACATAAAAAATAATACATATGGCCTATCAAAAAGTTAAATATAAACAGCTAAAAATTCAAAAACCACCCAAAAACCTAATATGAAATAAGTTAAGGTAAAAATAAGATAAAATAAGATAAAATAAATGTCCACAGACTAAAAAAATTTTTTTAGACGATTAAAATATTTTTTAAAAACTTAAAAAAATTTTTTTATTTAAATATTTGAAAAAATATTTGAAACAAGTCTTTTACTTCGCTCATACAAGTACGTTCAAAGTTCATAAGTAAACAGACTTCCACAGGTCAAATTCAACCTTCACATATATCTATGGCCATTTTGGGAGCTCACCACTACAGTTTATTTACATTAAAGTGCATCATGGCGATGACCTCCTCATCAGGATAAATAGGAAACAGGACACATACACAGATCAATTTTTTTATGACCCAAATTTTATGTTTGTTCTATAACCAATGCTTCTTTATCTTTGTCTCATTTATATTTGAGCACTTCTTTTGCAGTCCTATAAACCCTTTTGTTTCTATAAAAAGAGACAAATATTATAATATTATTTCTTGTTGGATATATATGATCACCGCAAACACCATGATGTTGACTGGATGTTTGATTTTTATCACTCTCAGGTTGCACTGTCTTCAGATTGGCACCCAAACACTCTGAAATGTTCATATTGGAACTTCTGGCATGAATGCCAAGTAATACAGCCTGTTCTTTCCAAATTTCTGGCAGAGTAAATTGCATTATGGTGGTATTTTTCTCACAGACAGTGCTCAATTGACCCTACAATACTGTGTAGTTAACAAAATCAAAAGCAAACAATATACATGTGTGAAATTAAAAATATAAAATGCTAACAGTTTACCCATTACAGCCTGTGTGTGTGTGTGTGTGTGTGTGTGTGTGTGTGTGTGTGTATGAATGTATGAAATGGTGGATTAGTATGTTATTTCCCTTGATGTTTAGAAATCAAATTCCACCAATACTGATTGTCGTTATCTGTCTCTGTTCTTTTGGCGTCAATAAAAATTAGTTCCCGTTAATAACTGGTACAAACTTCTTGTTCAAACTTTCATTTTTGGCCTCTATGATTAAAAACTTATATCTCTTCTTCATATATTGCTTTATAAATGCTGAAATATTTTATCTTCCTTAACACTTCACCATAGTCTAAATGCCGTCACTTGTCTCTCGTTATCTTTATCCGTTTGTTTGTATGTATTTTTTTTTTGTTTGGTTTTGTTACATAGAATTGTCTTTGTTCTTAGTGATTATACTTCTTGAGAATACTAGCTTCTTTTGCCAACCACAAAGCTAAAAGATTATGAGATTATGTGAAGTGTCAGTTAAACGAATTCCTCAGTGGTTTCAGTAAGAAATCGGTAAAAATTATTTACAAAGGAGTCTCCAGTGTATATACATTTAAACTTTTCGATGCCAAACACAAAAGTTTAAAATCTGAAACGTATTCGATAAAACTTGGGAGAAATTGTCGAGTGTACTTCACTGAAGATCGTTAAGAGAGAATGTCATTAAAACGAGATTAAAAACACAAAAAATGAAAATAAAATTAGAAACCCAAATCCACTTTTTATTATAACATGTGGTACTTCAAAATGCCTTTGAAGCAGGATAACGTTTGATCAAGTTGCACAGACACATGTGCATGTGTAAAATACGCTTCAGATTGTTGTTTATGCTGTTGTATTTCAGTGTTGGGTGGTGGTCGTGGTTGGTTGTAGTGGTGGTGGCGGTGGTGTGCCAGGATGGCATTTAACTAGTAAGGCAATATTCATAGATAGAAATTGTTTATTGTAGTAGTAGTAGTAGTGGTGGTGGTGGTAGTGGTGGTAATGGTGATGGTGGTGGTAGGAGTAGTGTTGATATTAGAAGTAGTTGTGGTAGTAATAATGGCGGTGTTGGTTGTGGGGCAGGATGTTGTTGTAGTAGTGATAATTATGGTGGTGGTAGTGATGGTAGTAATAGTGGTGATGCTAGAAGTAGTAGTAGTTGTAGTAATAGTATTGGTGATGGTGGTAGTAGTTGTAGTAGTAATGTTAGTAGTTGCGTTGCTGGTGGTAGCAGTGGTATTGGTGATGGTAGTATCAGTAGTGGTGGTTGTAGTGGTGGCAGTGGTGGTGGTTGTAGTGATAGTGATGGTTGGAGTGGTGTGGTGGTGGTGGTGGGGGTTGTAGTGATGGCGATGGTTGTTGTGGTGATGGTGGTAGCAGTGGTGGTGGTGGTTGTATTGGTGGCAGTGGTGGTTGTAGTGATGGTGATGGTTGTAGTGGTGGTGGTAGTGGCAATGGTATTGGTGGTAGTAGCAGTGATAATGGTGGTGGTGGTAGTAGTAGTAGTAGTAGTAGTAGTAGTAGAAGCAGCAGCAGCAGTAGTAGTAGTAGTAGTAGTTGTAGTGGTAGTTGTGTTGGTGAGTTCTACAGTATGGCAGTGGTGATAGTTGTGGTGGCTGACTTACCATTTTTGTCCCTTCCATTGTTACCGAGAGAAATCCCTACCTGCCTGTCACGGTCGTTATTTGTTGTTTACTGTTTGTTCCATTTTGGTTACAAACACAAGAACACGAAAAAAAAAAACTAAATAAATAAAAAGGATAGAATAAAAACAAAAACAAAAAGAACTTTTCCAGGGAATCCACTTGAAAAGACATCTTCCTCTTGAAAACCTCTTTATCCATTCCATCTCCAGAGTTCACGTCTTGTTTGTTTGTTTGTTTGTTTGTTATTGTTTTGTTGTTTTTATTTTTAGTTTATAAATTTCAATTGATCCAAATGTTTAGCAAAAAAAAAAACAACAAAAAAAAAACGACAAAGTTCAACAAAGTGATATTGGGTTATGTGTGTGTGTTATTTGTTGTTTGTTTGTAGATTTTTTTTTGTGGTTTCTTTTTTTCTTTTCTTTTCTGCGATTTTTCAAAATTCTATTTTGGTATAAATGCGATCTGGTTTAATTAAGAGTTTAATATCTGTAGATTTTTACCAATGTATTTGGAGACACAAAAGAAAGAATTCTCATATGTCGGAAGAAGAAGAAGAAGAAAGAGAAAGAAAGAAAAAAAACTTAAATTGTCATCATCTTGGATGTTGTTTATCATGTTAAATTTGATTATATGTTATATAATTACATAAAAATACAAAAATATTTAAAAGAAAATTTTAAAAGCCATTTCCATCACACTGTGTGCAATTTAGTTGAATTTTAAATCTAAAATTTTCACAAATTCTTGTTTTTGTTTTTATAGCTTTCATTGGTTTTTTGTTTAATTTCATTTTTTCTGTTTCTTTTCTGGCATTTTTGATGTGATACTTTAGGTCTCCATCCATCTGCTTCTATTAATTTTCCTCTATTTATTAATTTTCGCTGTCATATAATGAAATAATACCACGGTGATAGATCTCCTGTAACCCTGGCATTAAATATAATACGACTTTACCAATGCCATTAGCAGATTCAAATAAGAATCGTCTTAGAGAGAGCATAGCTGTCTTTAATCTTCTCTCATTATATGAGAGAAATGTCAAGATTCTCTGCAATGTAATCTACTTAGCCCTATTTAAACAGAGCCCACCATTTCCTTTCTGGCTTTCTTTTCACCTTATGAATATTTTATACTTCCACATGCCGTCTTTACCATTGTTTAGTAGTTTTGGTATCTTTTAATGACAACATTACATCAGGTCTCGATCTTAGTGATCACTCCGTTATAATAGATACCAATAACTATTGTTATCTGTTATGGATTTTGTTTTGTTTTATTTTATTTTATTTTATGGGTTTTTTTTTCAGTTCTGTTAATTGTTTGTGTTCCTGGCTTTGACTGGGTAAACGAGAATACAGGAGGATCAGTTAATTATGATTTTATTCACCTTATTCTCCCCCACCCCTGTCAGGTTCACACACTTATTGCAGCAGAATGTGGTGAGGCTAGACTTGTTTTGATATTTGTGTGTGTGCACATGTTGGGATGAGTAGTATAGTTCATTGTTTTGACCTTTAGTCACAGCAAGCACTGCCTTAATGAATTCAGATGTTAAAGGGCCAGGAAGCAAAGTTTGTTTTGGTGTTGAAGTTCCTTGTCTGAGTTGACAAATGATGTTCTCTTAAAGGGTCCTTTTAATTACTTCTGGTGGTACAGTGATATGACATAGGAAAATAATGTTTTTGTTTTTTTTGTTTACTTCATTTATAGGTTCTTCTCTTGTTCAGTTAGATGCTAATGGTGGTTAGTGTTTCACTGTTTTGTAATGTTCTGTTTGAATGCTAGGAAGGAAGCTTTGATCTTATGTTTGCATGACACAATTACTTCAGAATGGTCATTAATTATGTGTTCCCTGATGATCTCTAGAGTTTCCTCCAAGCATAAGTTACACACTTGCAATATTCTGTTGTATGGTCTAGTGTATGTTTATTATAACCAGTTGGTTGTATGGTCCACACTTTTCCATTTGAGCCTCCAGACAAGATTAAATACTGATATGCGATACCTTTTGTTTTGGTTGGAAAATGACATAAGATGGTTACTCAGGCAGTTTTTCATGGTGTCTCCAGTTCTCCCAATATACATATATTTTAGAGCACCTGCATTCACTTCACATTTGTAAACTACATTCTTCACCATGCAGTTATTAAATTTGCATTTATTTTCCCCTCTGCAGTTACATACATTATCTTTTCTGGTTCTGTAAGAGGAGTTATCATTAGTACCTACATTCCTTTTTCCCACTGCAACAGGGTTCTTATTTTCCTCAGGTATGGTACTTTTGAACCTGTTATGGAGGAGATTTATCATTCATAATCTCAAGCATTCTCTCATTTAAAATTTTTTGCCTCCTCTACTTTTATCGTATTAAATTTTATATTATTTAATTTATGTATCTAGTATTCTAGATTGCATGATGTCACATATGCTAATTTCACACTATGTCTGTTGATGATTTTGTGACATCTGCTAGATTTAGGGAAGAGCTCATCTAATGCTGTAATGAATTTCTCACCTATTTTAGATTTTATTAGCAAACTGAATTCATTAGACTATGGATGTATGAGCGTGTGGAGATATGTGTGTGTGTGTGTGTATATATATATATATACATATATATATATATATATATATATATATATGTATGTATATGTGTGTGTGTGTGTGTGTGTATATATATATATATATATATATATGAAATATATATAATATATATATATATAAACACATACATATATATCTACACATATATTATACATATATATATACATACACACACACACCTATACATATATATATATATATATATATATATATATATATATATATAAACACATACATATATATCTACACATATATTTATACATATATATATATACATACACACACACACCTATACATATATATATATATATACACACATATATATCTACACACACACACACACACACACACAGACACACACACACACGTCTCCACAAGCTCACTACCGTAGTCAAATGAATTCAGTTGGTGTTGTTAATAAGTTGTTGCTGTTCGTCCTATGTCTATAGATCTGAAGAGACAGAAGTGAGTGCTAATGCAGACTGTTGCATTGTGGGACCTCCTGTAGTTTGGAAACTGTTTCACATCAATTTCATCCACTTTCGCTGTTTTATTTTCTGTCATGCATTTTATGAACAATAACCCCATTGTCTTATCAGTTTCCCATTGGGCCGATCGCTGCTTTACTGCTTACCTGATGGTGTTGGTCATAAAGAAATGTCTGTGTGTCCCTAGGGCTATAAGTAATATAAAGTACATTTGTTCAAGGCACTTAGTTTGTTGCTTTTATTATCTGTGTGTCCATCTTTTATTGTTTTTTCCTTACATACACACACACACACACACTCCTGTACATATGCAAATGCACATGTGTGTGTATGTGTGTGCATGCTAGTGTGCAACCGGTTATCTAGACATGCTTTTTTTCCTCACCAACCTAAGACTTGTGAGTGGATGTGAAGACGGAAACTGAAAGAAGACCATCATATATTTGTGTGTGTGTGTGTCTTTGTGTCTGTGTTTGTCCCCCACCACCACTTGACAACCGGTGTTGGTGTGTTTTCATCTCTATAACTTAGCAGTTCAGCAAAATAGACTGATAAAATAAGTACTGGGCTTAAAAACGTAAGTCCTAGTGTTGATTTGTTCCACTAAAGCTTTTCCAGGTGGCGCCCCAGCATGATCGCAGTCCAGTGACTAAAGCAAGTAAAAGAGAAAAGACAGTTCGCCTATTAACAGTGTGTGTACATTAAGTATGATTCATAGATAGTTATTTGATAACATATTACACACCAGTTTAGCCCTGGGTCAACCCTAAGTAAACAGCCTTATCATCAACGGTATTCTTTATAGAATTATATATAGGTGCAGGAGTGGCTGTGTGATAAGTAGCTTGCTTACCAGCCACATGGTTCTGGGTTCAGTCCCACTGCATGGCACCTTGGGCAAGTGTCTTCTACTATAGCCTCGGGCCGCCCAAAGCCTTGTGAGTGGATTTGATAGACGGAATCTAAAAGAAGCCTGTCGTATATATGTGTATGTATATATATATATATATATATATATATATATACGTATGTATGTATGTGTGTGTATATGTTTGTGTGTCTGTGTTTGTCCCCCAACATTGCTTGACAACCGATGTTGGTGTGTTTACCGTCCCCGTAACTTAGCAGTTCAGCAAAAGAGACCAATAGAATAAGTATTGGGCTTACAAAGAATAAGTCCTTGGGTTGAGTTTTTGACTAAAGGCGGCCACAGTCAAATGGCTGAAACATGTAAAAGAGTATGTGTTTTTTCTTCCTTGTTTAAAACAACAGTTGGGTACGTGAAATCAGGAAAATTTGATTGCCATTTCTCACAGGTTGAACAGTCATGTAGAGGACCCCTCATTAGTGTGGGTCATTATATGTTTGTTGACTATATAATGATTTCTACCCACAAGTTGATTACCTGGCAATTTATTCCTTTGTAAAGAAACTATTAAATATTTATGCTTTGTTTTATTATTTTTTTTTTATTCTTCCCTAGTTTTGATTTACCTTTATTAATACTTAATCACTAATTTTGATCTGTTTTTAATTGATCTGAAAATTCTGCAATAATTGATCTATTGATGTTTTTTTTTAAAATCATTCAATAATGACTTGAGTTAGAATCTTGTTTAGTTCCTTTGTTGCCAGCCTCGCCTGGCCCCCGTGCCGGTGGCACGTAAAAGCACCATCCGTTCATGGCCGTTGCCAGCCTCACCTGGCCCCCGTGCCGGTGGCACGTAAAAAGCACCATCCGTCGGTGGCCGTTTTCCAGCTCCGTCTGGCACCTGTGCAGGTGGCACCTAAAAAGCACCCACTACACTCACAGAGTGGTTGGCGTTAGGAAGGGCATCCAGCCGTAGAAACACTGCCAGATCAGACTGGGCCTGATGCAGCCTTCTGGCTTCACAGACCCCAGTTGAACCGTCCAACCCATGCTAGCATGGAAAGCGGACGCTAAATGATGATGATGATGATGATGATGATGTTATTCCAATGTGGCAGAGAAGAGTTTGTGACATCTCAAGTAATCCTGCTTCTGCCTGGAACATTCTGTCAGTTTGGGTGTTGTAAAGTTAGAATCTGAATGAAGAGTATGGAGGGCTACATCTTGAGAGCATGGGCTTTCTTTTCTTAATCTCCGTGTCAATATGCTGACTAAAAGAGTCAGTGATAATTATATTTCAGGTGCCAGTGCCACATAAAAAGCACCCATGCCAGTGCTGTGTAATGATGATATAATCCAAGGGTTTCCAACCTTATTTTGCTTGTGGACCCCTGAGAGCTATCTTATCATTTGTGGACCCCATATATGCACATGTAAATTTTTGAATTACACTGTGGCCATGCTGGGGCACTGTCTTGAAGAATTGTTAGTTGAATGAATTAACCCAGAAACATTTTTCTTAAGCCTGGTACTTATTCTATCAGTCTCTTTTGTAGAACCACTAAGTTTTGGGGATGTAAACACACATACACCAGTTGTCATGTGGTGGTTGGGAAAAAACACAGACACAAAGATGCACACACACACACACACACACACACACATGTGATGGGCTTCTTTCAGTCTCCATCTACCAAATATGTTCACAAGTCTTGGGTCAGCCTGAATCTATTGTAGAAGACACTGGCGCAAGGTGCTACTCAGTGGGACTGAACCCGGAACCATGTGGTTGGGATGCAAGCTTCTTATCGCACAGCCACACCTGTTGGTGGTTTTCAGGATTCTGGGGTTTATGAGGTCTAAAGCTTTCAGGGAAAAGAATATATGTGAAGAGGGTCAACAGAAAGAACCTGCAGTATCGTAGAGCATTTTTTTCATCCTGGAGGCTTTGAGGATTCAACATCGCTTAAAGTCCGCTTTCCATGCTAGCATGGGTTGGAAGATTTTGACTGAGGGCTGGCGAATCAGATGGCTGCACCAGGCTCCAATCTTGATCTGGCAGAGTTTCTACAGCTGGATGCCCTTCCTAACACCAACGTGTGATTTTTTTTTTCAGCCTATAGCCTATAGTTTCCAAGATTGACAAATTTGTGATTTATTCACTGTTAATTGCACTGTTTCTCACACAAATCTCTTTCGGCACCTCAACTCTCATACCATTTTCTCATCTGGTCAAGAATTTAATGGAAATAAACACCTATATTAATTAATTCAATTGTGCGCTCAGAACTACCGCCGCCCACACCAAACCGTTTTCCAATCGACAATTTCAGTAAACAATCATGTTCAAAATGAATTGGTTTCCTTTACAAGTGGCGCTATTAAAGAAAGGCTCTAGTTTGGCTAATTTGAATGAAAATGTCATTTCGATGTTTGGTATTAAGAAAATGTTATTTGCTAAATTGGTAATAAAATAGTTATGTGTCATTTTGATTTTAGCAAGTGTCTTCAATGAAAGGGCTTAAAATGTCTCTCTCTCTCTCTCTACTTTTCTCTTTCTATCTCTTTCTATTTCCTCTCCCTCTCTCGCTCTCTCTCCCTTTCCTACTTTATACCGTATGCTATTAAAGATTTTTGTAGTCTGTCACTAAAAGACATGGATTCTGTTATAATTATACTTTTCACGGCAAAACATTTTCTTGTTACAGGCTGACAAAATTCAATATATTGCCCGAATCAAAGACATACCAATTAAAGAAGCTCGCAAAGCGGAAATGGCGCTATTCTGTGGCAACATCCAAGATGCAGAAGCTATTTTATTGCAGGCTGGCCTTATTTTCCGCGCCGTTATTCTTAATGTAAAGATGTTCAATTGGGAACGGTAAGAACAAAGAACAAACAACAATTTATTCAAATTGCTTTTATCGTATAACATTTAAAACTTCTAACTTGAAGCTGACTACATTCATACTGTAGCATCAAGTGGCCATTGATGTTGCAACTGTTTTGGTATGTGTGTGTGTGATTGTATGTATGTGATTGTGTATGTGTGTGTGTATTTGTGTGAGTGTGTGTATGTATGAATGTGGGTGTGAGATTGTGTATAAGTGTGTGTGTGTGTGTGTATGTTTGTGTGAGTATGTGTGTGTGTTTGGTGTGTGTGTAAGTGAGCGTGTGTGAGTGTGTATGCATGAATGTCTGTTCGTGTGTGAATGTGTATGTATAAATGTGTGTGTGAGTGTGTGTATGTGTGAATGTGGGTGTGAGATTGTATAATTGTGTGTGTGTTTATGTGTGTGTGTTCGTTTGTGTGTGTTTGTGTGTGAGTGAGCGTGTGTGAGTGTATGCATGAATGTCTGTTCGTGTGTGAATGTGTATGTATGAATGCGTGTGTGAGTGTGTGTATGTGTGAATTTGGGTGTGAGATTGTATAATTGTGTGTGTGTGTGTTTGTGAGTGTGTGTGTTTGTGTGAGTGTGTGTGAGTGAGCGTGTGTGTGTGTGTATGCATGAATGTCTGTGTGTGAATGTGTATGTATGAATGTGCGTGTGTGTATGTGTAAATGTGGGTGTGAGATTGTGCATAATTGCTTGTGTGTGTATGTTTATGTGTGTGTGTGTGTGCTTGTGTGTGTGTATAAGTCTGTGTGATTGTGTTTATGCATGTGAGTGTGTGTCTGTGAGTGTGCATGTATAAATGTGTTTGTGTATGTGTGTGAATGTGTATGCATGAATGTGTGTGTGAATGTGGGTGTGAGATTGTGTCTAAGTGTGTGTGTATGTTGATGTGTGTGTGTGTGCTTGTATGAGTATGTGTTAGTGTAAGTGCATGTATGTGTATATGTGTATGTGCATGTGTTTATGTGTCAGTGTCTTAGCATGTATATGTGTGTGTTGGCGTGTTTCTTGTTACTATCTAACCCTTGGTTAAATCTGACTAAGCAGATTGATGATCAATCAAACACCTTCCAACCACGACCTTCACAAGATTTTTTTTCCAATTCACCATGCACTGACACTTAGAGGTGCTTTATCCAATATATCTACCTTTCTTTAGACAGTAGAGTGGGATATGAGAAAATTTTGTTTTTACTGCCATATCTAGCAAGGTGAATGACCACATAGGGGTTCCTCTGTTGGCTTATGTCCCCCTTGTTTGTTATGTGCCAAGTGCAAGAGGACATGTAGTCGTAAGACGATGATGTAGCACTGTTTCCTGGTGTGTTAGATATGTCTTTACTATTTCTTGAGTCATTTCGGTCATTAGACTGTGGCCATGCTGGAGCAATGCATCAAAAGAATTTCTCAGTCAAACAAATCCACCCCAGTAATTATTAGGTTTCTTGGATCTTTTCGGTTTGAACGGCAGTTTTTTAAAATAATTTCCACGTAACTAAACACTTTTTAATTTTCGTATACTGTAGAATGTGTTTATAAAACATCTTTTTCTCTTGGCTTTATTGAGAAAATTCTATGGTTGTAAGATATTTGTTGTTTTTTTTTTTTCTTCAATTTCTGCAATTTCAACCAATCAATGACGTCTATTGAGCTGAAAACATTCGTGCCGTATGAATATGTCCCTCATTAGAAACAGATTGGGTTTATTTACATTTCTGAAGAAAAAGATACCCTTCCCCCCCCACCCTAACCTATCTAACTAACCCTAACCCTAAAACAGATTGAAATGCAATAGATCGATACTAGGGTCATAATTATGGGTGACAATTTCAAATGATACCGCTAGAAAAACACTGCCGTTCAAACCGAAAGATCCGGTTTCTTGTATAGCTTGGCACTTATTGTATCGGTATCGTTTGCTGAACCACAGGGGATGTAAACACACCAATACTGGTGATCAAATGGTGCTAGAGGGACAAACGCAAACACACACACGCACACACATGTATCTGTGATGTCATTGGTCACTCTTTGACTGGACATGTATTTAACTTCATGTAAATAATTCACTTTTAGATTATGCTTCTTTCTTTGGATACGATCCACTGACAATATATATCTATATATATATATATGTGTGTGTGTGTGTATGTATATATATATATAAAATTAAATATAGGATAAAATCTCTATAAGAATTTATGAAGTAGTCAGCATGAAAACCACATAAGGGAAAAAATTTATAATTATTCCCTTTAAATACATTTATTATATGAAGGGCATTGCTACAAGTAAATGGTAGTTTTGACTTTAAGAGTCCCTCATAGTGTGAGGCATTTACATGTAGTAATGCCCTTAATATATTACAATATATATTCACTAGCCACTAAACTAGTTTTATTTTCTCTCCCTGTTTTATATCTGTGTTCCTTTCTGTCGAAGAGCATAGGCTTGAAATGTAAAAGACTTTCTCACCTTCCTGAGTGTTAAACTAATACATCTGTTTGTTGTTTACACACCCATCTTCATTCTTTGTTTTTTTGTAAATTCTTACTGTATATATTGGGTTGTCTGGAAAGTTTGTGCTGATTTTTAAAGGAAAGAAAAAGGTCAATAAATACTTGCCGTTACATTTTTAATCAACCAAATACGAACCATTTTGTTGCCCAGTGCTTCTCCATCTTTCCATTAACTTGAAAATACCCTCTTCCCAGAATTGAGGTGGTTTCATGGCAAAGAATTCATCAAGGTATCTTTTTACGTCATCCAAGGAATTGAAATTTTTACCATTAAGACTATTCTGCAGAGACCTGGATAAGTGGAAATCTGAAGGAGCAATATCTGGTGAATATGGTGGGTGGGGTAACACATCCCAGCTGAGCTGCAGCAATTTTTTTCTGGTTTCCAAAGCATCAAGTGCCAAAAATGAACTTTCTTATCTTGCATTCTAAAGGGTTATAGAATTAACACAGGTTATAGGATCATGTGTGTGCTTGTTACCGTACAACTACTACCAGATGACAACCTGTATTGGTTTGTTTACATCCCTAAAACTTAGCTGTTCAGCCTAAGAGACTGATAGAAGTACTGGACTTCAACCCTTGCCCCTCCACCCCACAAAAAACCCTCGGCTAGATCCAGCCTCTCACACCTACCCTACAATGTCGTCCTAAATGTCACATAATTGAAATTTCGAAGTTATTAACAATGCATTATTAATTCAAAATAATGTGGATAGAAAAAAAAAGAAAAAGAGTGGCTTTGTGGTAAGTAGCTTGCTTACAAACCACATGGTTCCGGGTCATTCCCACTGCATGGCACCGAGGGCAGGTGTCTTCTACTATAGCTTCAGGCTGACTAAAGCCTTGTGAGTGGATTTGGTGGATGGAAACTGAAAGAAGCCTGTTGTATATATGTATGTATATATATATATGTATGTGTGTGTATATGTTTGTGTGTCTGTGTTTGTCCCCCCAACATCGCTTGACATCCCCGTAACTTAGCAGTTTGGCAAAAGAGACAGATAGAATAAGTACTAGGCTTACAAAGAATAAGTCCTGGGGTTGATTTGCTCGACTAAAGGCGGTGCTCCAGCATGAAGTAATCTGAATGTTAACGGGTTAAGAGATATTTGACTGGCATTTCTAGCATTTTGAGTGACCATGTAGGGGCTTCTTAGCTGACTGGAAAAAAGAGGAAAAAACTAAATTAAAAATTGAAGTAGATATGTTAAAGGTGAGGAAAGAAAATAATGCTAACGAGTAAAAATGCACAAGCAGATATGGTCATGCTAGTACGTGTATAAATGTATAATGAAGGTGTATGTGTGTGAGAGAGAGAAAGAGATAGAGTGAAGGGTCAGTAATAATTTCACTCATAAATATTACGTACCTCATTAGCATCCAATGGCACCCTGGGTAACTCACTAGTAATAAATAATGATGATGTAAACTAGTTTTCCAACCGATGGCTGTCACAGATATCAGAGGTCTGGACTGCTGCTCTTTTCTTGTAACCTGGCCGGGAACGAGAGCGTTTCCCTTATGATATATAGCTGTTGACCTCACTGACCTTATAAATTCCCAACTGCCACATCACCCCTCAGCGTCACCTACAGTGCCATGGCAATTGGTGGACGGCACCACTGTTGCATTCTTCACCTTGTTTCCTTTTCATATTAGCGACAAAATAACCTTCCGAGTCTGCAGTTTTCGTTTCCCTTTTTTTTTTTTTTTTGCTTTTTCTGCCCTCCCTCTGATCCTCGACCTTTCCACGCACTTCTGCATCCTGCACCTTACCCCCCCTCTCCGCCTCCACACGCGCACACTGACCACGATTCCTTTCTCCTCCCACGGATCCTTTCTTCCTATGCTCAACCACTCTGGATATCATTTTTGAAAATGGTTGCAACTAACTGATGATACTAACGGAAACGTCTCCTCTGCCTTCTCCACCTCCTCCTCTCCACCCCCACCTCCTCCTCCCCACCCCCACTCCTCCTCCACCCCCACTGCCTCTCTTCATGTATCAGTTTAATTAATTAAGCTATTGAAATAAAAACAGGATTTTCGTCAGATCTTTTTCTGTTGCTAAATGGATGGCACTGGTGCTTGCTATCAATCAGAGTTTAAACAAATTAGAAGAATTAGGAAAAAAAAAAATTTTTTTAATATAAAAAAAAAAAATTAAAAAAAAAGACCTGCAAAAAAAAAACATGCCCAAACAAACAAGCAAACAGAAAAAGAAAAAAAGCTGAAAAAAAAATTAAAATGCATAAAATAAAACACACCCACTCAAATACACACACACACACACACACACACGCACATACACACACACAAACACACACACATGTAAAACAAATGTGAATATTTCATGTTAATTTCCATCAATGATTATTTTTTTCTCAATTTTTTATGCTGTTTGTCTCCGATGTATCAATACCAACAAAAGTGGTATCCGGTTCTTTATAGGAATTGTGTATGTGTGGACATATAATATATAATATATATATATACTCTTTAACTTGTTTCAGTCATTTGACTGCGGTCATGCTGGAGCACCGCCTTTAATCGAGCAACTCGACCCTGGGACTTATTCTTTGTAAGCCCAGTACTTATTCTATCAGTCTCTTTTGCCGAACCGCTAAGTGACGGGGATGTAAACACACCAGCATCGGTTGTCAAGCAATGCTAGGGGGACAAACACAGACACACAAACATATACACACACACTTATACATATATACATATACATGACAGGCTTCTTTCAGTTTCCGTATACCAAATCCACTCACAGGGCATTGGTCGGCCCGGGGCTATAGCAGAAGACACTTGCCCAAGATGCCACGCAGTGGGACTGAACCCGGAACCATGTGGTTGGTTAGGAAGCTACTTACCACACAGCCACTCCTGCACCTATATATATATATATATATACACACACACACACACACACACACACATATATATATATATATGATCATCATTTAAAGTCCGTTTTTCATGCTGGCATGGATCAGACGGTTTGACTGAAAATTAAGGCGGCGAGCTCGCTGAAACATTAGCACGCCGGGCGAAATGCTTTGCGGTATTTCGTCTGCCGTTACGTTGTGAGTTCAAATTCTGCCGAGGTCCACTTTGCCTTTCATACTTTCGGGGTCAATAAATTAAGTACCAGTTACGCACTGGGGTCGATGTAATCGACTTAATACCCATGTCTGTCCTTGTTTGTCCCCTCTATGTTTAGCCCCTTATGGGTAATAAAGAAATAGGTTTGACTGAAAACTGGTAAGCCGGGAAGCTGCATGAAGTTCCAATCTGATTTGGTAAGGTTTCTACAGCTGGATGGCCTTCATAACGCCACCCACACTGAGAGTATAGTGGTTGTCTTTTACATGCCATTGGTATGGGCACCTTTGACCTGACACTGGCATCGGCCATGGCTACGGTGTCAGTTTGCTTGATACAAGCATGGCATATCGCCAAGGGTAGTGGTCACTTGACACAGCCTCCATGAGGCCCAGTGCCCAAATAAGGGGGAACATGGCTTTTCTGAACTTGTAAACCCCTCAAATATATATATATATATATATATATATATATTATATATAATATAAAGAATATATATATATATATATATAAAGATATATATATATATATATATATGTATATATATAAAGATTATATATATATATATAATATGTATATATATAAAGGTATATATTTATATATATATATGTATATATATAAAGATATATATTTATATATATATATATATATATATTATATATATATGTATATATATAAAGATATATATATATATATATATGTATATATATATATGTATTATATATATATATATATATATATATATATATATAAAGATATATATTTATATATACATATATATATATATAAAGATATATATATCATCATCATCATCATTTAGCGTCCGCTTTCCATGCTAGCATGGGTTGGACGGTTCACCTGGGGTCTGTGAAGCCAGAAGGCTGCATCAGGCCCAGTCTGATCTGGCAGTGTTTCTACGGCTGGATGCTCTTCCTAACGCCAACCACTCCGTGAGTGTAGTGGGTGTTTTTTACGTGCCACCCGCACAGGTGCCAGACGGAGCTGGCAAACGGCCATGAACGGATGGTGCTTTTACGTGCCACCAGCACCGGGGCCAGGCGAGGCTGGCAACGGCCACGAACGGATGGTGCTACGTGCCACCGGTACGGGGGCCAGGCAAGGCTGGCAACGGACACGAACGGATGGTGCTTTTACGTGCCACTGGCATGGAGGCCAGTCGGGGCACCACTGGCAATGGCCATGATCGGATGGTTCGCTTACTTGTCACCGGCACTGGTACCACAGCTGCAATTTCCATTGATGTTGATCGACTTCGATTTTGGTTCTGCTTTCTGATATCTGATTTGATTTGGTTTGATTTTAATTTTGATTTTGATTTTGATTTTCACTTGTCTCAACGGGTCTTCACAAGTGGAGTTTTGTGTCCCAAGAAGGAAAGGAAAGGTATGTAGGCCACAGGTTATGTTCTCACTAGTCTTGCCGGGTCTTCTCGGCAAGACTAATTCATATATTCATTGATATATAATGTGTGTGTGTATATATAATGTGTATATATATGATATATAATATGTTTGTGTATATATATATATATAATGTGTATGTGTATATATATATCTTGTAGAATAATAAAAATAATGTTCTTGGTACACTATTATATATTTGAAAAAATGAGTAGAGATGTCTTTTTTTGGATGATTTTAATTTTAATAATAATGTTTACAGTGAGTGACTCTGATATGAGTTTCAAACTTCAAACAGCTGTTTCCAGTTTTGAAAACAGCTATTTGAAGTTTGAAACTCATACCAGAGCCATGCACTGTAAACGTTATTATTAAAATTAAAATTATCCCCCCAAAAGCCATCTCTACTCATTTTTTCAAATATATGTATATATATATATATATACATACCTACATACATATATATATATTTGATGATGATGATGATGATTATATATAATATATATATATATGTGTGTATGTATGTATGTATGTATATGTATGTATGTAGTGTGTTATATAATACACACATGCAGATATATAATGTGTGTATCCATAGGTGCAGGAGTGGCTGTGTGGTAAGTCGCTTGCTTACCAACCACATGGTTCTGGTTCAGTCCCACTGCGTGGCATCTTGGGTAAGTGTCTTCTACTATAGCCTAGGCCGACCAAAGCCTTGTGAGTGGATTTGTTAGATGGAAACTGAAAGAAACCTGTCATATATATATGTATGTATGTATGTATGTATGTGTGTGTATATGTTTATGTGTCTGTGTTTGTCCTGCCAACATTGCTTGACAACCGATGTTGGTGTGTTTATGTCTCTGTAACTTAGCAGTTTGGCAAAAGAGACCGATAGAATAAGTACTAGGCTTACAAACAATAAGTCCCGAAGTTGATTCGCTCCACTAAAGGTTGTAAAAGAAGATATATGTATATATATATGTGTGTGTGTGTATATAAGTAATATTTATGTTTTAAGGTGCAAGTATGGTTGTGTAGTAAAACGTTTGCTTTCTGACCACATGGTTCCAGGTTCAGTCCCACTTCATGTGCAAGAGTCTTCTACTCTAGCCTCACGCTGACCAAAACCTTATAAGTGGGTTTGGTAGGCAGAAAGTGTAAAAAGCCTGTCGTATATATGCATGTTTGTCTGTGTGTCTTTCTATCTGTGTTTCTCCTCTACTACTGCTTGACAACCAATGTTGGTTTGTTTATATCCATGTGACTGAGTGGTTCAGCGAAAGAGATTGATAAAATTATTACCAGGCTTAAAACGAATAAGTACTAGGTTTGATTCATTCAACTAAAGATTCTTCAATGTCATGCCCCAGCATGGCCGCAGTTTAATGGCTAAAACAAGTAAAAGATAGAATCGCAATTTTTGTAATTATTAAATTCATCCGAAGAGATCGCATATTACACAATCACAGTCATTGTCCACTAATCCACATTTATCACTAGCTAAGTGGATAAGAGTGTCTATACTCTTAGTTCAGAATTAGAGTTGCTTATTTCAAATCCAGTCTGTTACTCCGTTCACATGAAGGAATAAAACATCTGATGATAATCAAAGCTTAGACTGATCAAAACCTAGTGTATATCTTTTGTCTTTTACTAGTTTCAGCCATTAGACTGTGGCCATGCTGAGGCACCACCTTGCATTTTGATGGTGATTTTTACGTCCCACCAGCACAGGAGGCAGGTGATGGTTTATTTTTAGAATGACATTGTAGGGTAGGTGTGAGATGCCAGAACCGGTTAGTTTGAATATTGAACATGCATAATATTTTGGCTGGATATGGGTTAGTTTGAATGCTAAAGGGTTAAAAAAAAAATTTGTTATATATTTTTTCTTCCTTTTTCTGGTGCTTTAGACAATTGTATTGTTTGTCTAATGTATAACACTACTGACCTGGCCTTACCTGGTCTGACACTCCCCACAAACATGATGCGGTGAACTTCATTGAATTTTCAGTCTGCTTGTATTCTTTAAATTCTGAACTTCAACAAACCGTAGCGAGCAAATCATAGTTTCTGCAGAATCAAAAATAATTACTTAATTACACTGCTGGGAATTTACAGAGAATGTGGAATAAAATGTCTGTGATGTTCATGTTAATGTGTGACTGCCATTTCTTGTATTGACTACTGTGGAGAGATGAAAGTCCAATTAGGAATCCTTGGCAGGATTTGTTCGGAGAAATAAAATAGCAGACCATAATCCAAACAGTGGAAAACATTGAGTCAGTCGATTTACCATTTTTGCGAATTCTCTTGGAAACTGACACTCTATGGAATCAATAAACTACCAAACAAACAGACAACTGGGTTGGCAGTTAATATTCTCTCACTGGTACTGTGTTATGTCTGTTGCCAAAAGACTTAACTCTTTTGATATGAAACCGCCTGAGACTGCTTCTGGTTCTGTGATAATAAAAAGAAAATTAAATAAACAAATAAAAGCAGAAAAAGGAAAGAAAGATGCAAAAAATAAAAAAAAAATGCTCAGTCTAAAGCATTCACATTTAAATGGAAAAGTTCTATAATGATATCATGTAGGAGGTACTTTGTTAAGTTGCTAAAAATTGTTTTAACCCTTTCGTTACTATATTTCTGACCAAAATACACCCATTATGTGTTTCAATTAATTTCTAACATAATCATAAATTTAGTCTGGTTTCATTAAACAACTATAACTTTTTTATTTATCAATATATTAATGTGATTTTTGGAAGATAATTTAATGAAATGTTCTCAACCAATTCTATACCATAATTTTTGTCACAAAGTGACTCTAATTGCAGGTAGATACAGGTAAATTCAACAAAATATAAAATTATTAAAATTTTTGTTCAAACATCGCTATAGAAAATGGGTTATTAGCTAATATTCAATTGGGTATACAACAAAATATTACTATAGAATTTGTTATTCTGGGTAACTTTCTGCATAATAATATTTATGGCAAAATAGGCCTTAATTTCATTTAAGGTTGTGGGAAACCACAAACTATCCTTTCTTTCGCTTTGTTTACATTTAGCGTAACGGTTCGTTTCCGCCGTAATGATTTCAAATAAGCTCATTCGAAAAAGTAACTAGAAATAGTCTAAGGCTTTACTCTCCTGGGAAAGACTGTGGCTTGGTCCAGTTTCTTCAGAAAAATCACCGAAAGAAACAGTTTTTAAATTTTCACTCCATTCAGGTGCCAAATCATTTTCTTTATCGCTGTCGGAGCTCTCGGATTCACTGTTTTCACTTTCGGAAAATGAAACATCGGATTCATTATCAAATACCTCGTGCTTTTTTTTTCAGTCATAGAGTTAGATTTATCAAGGTCTTCAGTAGAAAAGCCTTCGAATTCTGACTCATTGCTTGATATAATGAAATTCGTATCCATTTATTGTCAGAATTACAAATTTTGAAAACACAATAGGAACAAATTTCGGAAAAAAATCCCCCAAGATTCACGGAATTAAAATTACACTTCGATCATTGTACAAAACTGTAGATGAACTGTTTACGAAGTATAATCACATGTTTTCACGAATGTACTAAAGAGATTTGCTCTGATATTCTCATTTAAATATGAATAGGTAAATACGGGCGGGTTTGGGCGGTTTGGTCACATTAACCAAAATTTTTTTCGGGCGGCTTTGGGCAGTTTGGTAACGAAAGGTTAATAAGGTTAAAAAGAATAAATTGGTGGCAAGCTGGCAAAACCGGTAGCACACCAGGCAAAATGCTTTGTGGAATTTTATCCATCCTTAGGTTCTAAGTTCAAATTCTGCTGAGGTTGACTTTGTCTTTTATCCTTTCGGGGTTTATAAATTAAGTACCAGTTGCATACTGGGGTGGATCTAATTGACTGGCCCCCTACCCAAAAATTTCGGGCCTTTCTGTGTCATTCTGTCTCAACAAAATAAGTACCAGTTGAAAACTGGGGTTGATGTAATCGATGATTAATTGACAGTCCCCCACCCCCCAAATTGCTGGGCTTGTTGCTAAAATTTGAAACTAGTATGTAAAAAAGAAAGTCTTGATGTTTCTAAAATTAAATGCAACACTTTAGGTGTGGTTGCGTGGTAAGCAAGCTTGCTTCCCACCCATAAGATGTTTGGTTCGGTCTCATAACGCGGCACCTTGCGAGACGATGGTGCTCCAGCATGACCATAGCTTCTCTAATGCCACCTCCCCTCTTAAAAGTTTTTGTCTTTCCAGTACTTGGTGACCCTGTCAGTGCAGGTGCCACTTAAAAGCACCCAGTCCACACTGTAAAGTAGTTGGTGTTTGGAAGGGTATCCAGCTGTAAAAACCTTGCCAAAACTGACCTCACCTACGCTTGTGCCACATAAAGAGCTCTAAGACCACCCTGCTGAGTGGTCGGTGTTAGGAAGGGCATCCAGCTGTAAAAATCCTGCCAAAACAGTCACAGAACTCTGGTGCAGGCTTTGGCCTGGCTGGCTCTTGTGGTACTGTCCCACCCATGCTAGTATGGAACACGGATGTTAAATGATGATGATGATATATCTATCTATCTATCTATCTATCTATCTATCTATCTATACTGCTTGCCGGTCTGTCTGTCCATCTATCTATCTATCTATCTATCTATCTATCTATCTATCTATCTATATCTATACTGCTTGCCGGTCTGTCTGTCCTATCTATCTATCTATCTATCTATCTATCTATCTATCTATCTATCTATTTATCTATCTACTATCTATCTATCTATCTATCTATCCATCTATCTATCTATATATCTATATATATATATACACACACACACACTCACACACACACACACACATTTATGTGTGTGTGTGTGCTCATGTTGTTGTGGCCTTGGGCTAAACAATTTCGACGCATGTGCTATAAATATTGACATAATCATCTTGATCCTCATTATTAGTGCCACCATTGTCATCATCATCATCATACCTCCTCCCCCTCCTCTGTATTGTTATACAATAACTAACCAATCACCTTCCACTCTATTTACACCTCAGCCATTCAACCATTGTTACACTTCATTAATAACCAATTAACAAAGTTTGCCTGGATCACAGATGGAAAGAAAAAAAAAATTGTTCCAATAAATAATTGTTTATTTTTTTTCTTGCTGTGTGTTTGTTGTTTGTATTTTCTATACACCCCCCCTCTACATATCCCCCCATACAACACATAACCAACAACACAGCCATACCTACCTACCTACCTACCTACCTACCTACCTACATACATACATACATACATAAAATCATGTACAACCATACATACACATAGAAAAACATATATACACATAGACATACATACAGACAAACAAAATCATATGTACATACACACATATAAACATATGTACATTCTTGCACAACCATACATACATACATACATTCATTCATACACATAACCATACATAAGCTCATGTAAACAACCATACATACATTCACATGCAGACACCTATTCACGCACACAACTGTATGTACATTCACGCCCAGAACCATACATATGTTCACACACACAATAACACAAACATTTACACACTCAACCATACATACATACACTCACACAGCCATATATATATACATACATTGATTAAATATTATTTAGTTACACAGAAGTGGCTGTGTGGTAAGAAGCTTGCTTACCAACTACATGGTTCTGGGTTCAGCCCCACTGCGTGGCACCTTAGGCAAGTATCTTCTTCTATAGCCTCTGACCAACCAAAGCCTTCTGAGTTGATTTGGTAGATCAAAACTGATAGAAGCCCATTGTATATATATATTATATATATATATATATATATTTGTATGTATGTATTTGTGTGTCTGTGTTTGTCCTCCCACCATTGTTTGACAACTGATGTTGGTATGTTTATGTCCATATAACTTAGTGGTTCACCAAGGAAGACCAATAAAAAAAGTACTAGGCTTACAAAGAATAAGGTGGTAGTGGTGGTGGTGATGATGATGCTTGTGGTGGTGGTGGTGGTGTTGATGATGATGACGATCGACTAAATTTGTTCAGCTAAAGGTCGTGCTCCAGCATAGCCACAGTCAAATGACTGAAACAAGTAAAAAACATAATAGAATATCTATACAACTTATAAAAGGAAGCAAAACATGTACGTGTGTGTGTGTGTGTGTGTATGTGTGTGTGTGTATGTATGTAGATATATATGTATGAATGTATGTAGGTGCAGGCATGGCTGTGTAGTAAGAAGCTTGCTTCCCAACCATATGGTTCTCGGTTCAGTCCCACTGTGTGGCATTTTGGGCAAGTGTCTTCTACAATAGCCTTGAGCCAACCAAAACCTTGTGATTGTATTTGGTAACTGGAAACTGTAAGAAGCTTATTGTGTGTGTGTGTGTGTGTGTGTGTATATATATCTATATACTTTCTCCCTTCCCAACCATTAAAGTAATACATCTGTTTGTTGTTTACACACAATTCTTCATCGTTTGTTTTTTTATGAATTCTCAGTCGAGTGTAATAGCATTAATGTGGTAACATCGTAGATTTTGTCTTGGTATATGCTTGGCTGATGAAAATAGAACAAGATATGGGTGGTAGACATATCTTGTAAAATCTGAAACCTGCAGGTCCCACATTATCCTTTTCCAAGTATTTCATCTTTCAGATGTTCTCCCTGGAGGTAAGACGATTTTCTCTAGTTTGTTGCACATATGCATTTTTGCTAATACATACGCGGTGAAGCTATACATTAGCATCGTATTTTTACGT
>NC_043015.1:51353645-51376145 GCF_006345805.1 Octopus sinensis
CAGTTGAGCATGTCCCTTAGTGGCTGATGATATGTGCATCTCTGATCACGAGTAGAAGTAGTGGGTGAGTATCATAGCCATGTGTTGAGAGGGATTCTTTGGGGTTTGAATAATTCACCTCTGGAAACATGGGTGTTTCGTTCAACATCTTTAAACAACCCTTACTCAGGGACCTTTTGAGCAGGATGGGTTACTCGACCAGAAGAAAATTCTAACTGGGCCCCACCTACAAGGTCATGCACTGTTTATCTTGATATGAGATCATCATGTCGCGCACATATGGTTGTGATGCATGTGCCTGGTGTACCCTTATCAGACAGGTAGTCATGATGGGTATACTGGGCTTTGTATATTTTACCCCAGTGTCACTTTGATGGCATGAACTGCTCTCTCACTCAATAATAATAATAATAATAATAATAATAATAATGATAATAATAGTATGATAAATGCCCTAATGCAGTACCAGACAGTGGCTCTTATGGCTTCTGATCTTAACTGATTGGAAGTGTTATCATGTACATTGTTTTGTCTTGGTATAAAAAGATGGGCTACAGCAAATATTCTTCTCAATACTACAGATTTGCTTGTCAGTTGTTTGACCTTAACCAGTTTACCACGTCCCTTAGTCGCTGATGATATATGCACCTCTGATCATGAGCAGAAGTATAGGGGGTGCATCATAGCCGTGTGTTTAAAGGAATTCTTAGAGGTTTAGATAATTCAGCTTTGGAAACATGGGTGTTTTGTTCAACATCCTTAAACAACCCTTATTCAGGGACCTTTTGAGTGGAATGGGTTACTCGACCAGAAGAAAATTCTAACTGGGCCCCACCTGGAAGGTCATGCACTGTTTATCTTGATATGAGATCACCATGTCGTGCATATATGGTTGTGATGCATGTGCCTGGTGTACCCTTATCAGACAGGTAGTCATGATGGGTATACTGGGCTTCGTATATTTTACCCCAGTGTTACTTTGGTGGTATGCACTGCTCTCTCACTCAATAACAATAATGATTATTGCTTTCAAATTTTAGCACAAGGCCAGTAATTTCTGGGGTGTTTGTGTGTGTGGAGGTGGCATGAATTCATTACATTGACCTCAGTTTTTTACTGGTGCTTTATTTTATCAACCATAAAAGGATGAGAAAGCACAGTTCATCTTTGGCACCATTTGAACTATGAACATAATGAACGCCACTAAGCATTCTGTCCACCATGCTAATAATTCTGCCAGCTCCTTGCCTTGTGAATAAATGGTAATTATAGTAATAAGAATTATAATGCTTTTAAATTTTAGCACAAGGCCAGGAGTTTTAAGGGTGACAGTTAATCAATTACGTTGACCCCAGTTTTTTCTTTCTTATCATTGGTACTCATTTTGTCAACCCTGGAAGGAAGGATGGCAAAGTCAACCTAGGCAGCATTTGAACTCAGAATGTAATGCTTGAAGAAATGCTTCTAAGTATTTTTATCAAACTGGATAACGATTCTATGTGCTTGTTGTCCACGGTGCCACATGGTGGGACTGAACCCAAGAACACATGGTCGGGATGCAAGTTTCTTAACCACCCAACACCTTTTCCTTTTATTCTTTTACTTGTTTCAGTCATTCGATTGTGGCCATGCTGGAGCATCACCTTAAAAGGTTTTTTTTGGGGGGAGGGTCAAAGAAATTGATCCTAGGACTTATTCTTTGTAAGCCTAGTACTTATTCTATCACCCTCTCTTGCTGAACCACTAAGTTACAGGGATGTAAACACACCAACATCGGTTGCCAAGCGATGGTAAGGGAAACAAAACAGACACAAGGTCACACATTATATATATATATATATATATATAATATATATATAAATACACACACACACATATATATATATATATATATATTATATGTGATGGCCTTCTTTCAGCTTTTGTCTACCAAATCCCTCACAAGGCTTTGGTCGGTCCAATGCTGTTGTAGAAGACACTTGCCCAAGTGCCACACAGTGGGACCGAACCTGGGTATCATGGGATTGGGAAGCAAACTTCTTACCACTCAGCCATGCCTGTGCCTATTAATGTTTTTTCACAACAAAAGGTGTACAAACCCCACTAAAGGCACCCAGATCAAACCTGCCATCCACGCACTGATCTAGCAGAATGATAATAACCCCCAGAAAAAAAGCCTCCAAAGAAACCCCTTCATGCTAGAAGGCATCAAATCTGATCTGACACTCTGTTACTTCTTTAAATTCTACATTGCTGCTGCTGCCAAATTCTCTTATTAACCAATATCACATCCTGTTAGTCTTTGTAGAATTAATTAGATTTCAGCACCGTTATATATTGATAAACAGTGAGGTGTGGATGATTTCACAAACAGCCTTAAATACAATTTGCTAATGTAATAGTTTGCAAAGCTAAAACATAAACAGACTGTTTGCTGGCTCTTAGCTCTCAACTGGCTGGCTGGCTGGCTGGCTGACTGACTGGCTGGCTGGCCAGGCAGTGGGTTGGTGGAATTTCCACAAATTATCAATCGTTCAATCAATAGAAAACAAACATCAACAATGAAGCCAGTCAATTATATGTTTGCTATATACATACATATATATATATATATATATATATATATATATGTATGTATGTATATATGTGTGTGTGTGTGTGTGTGTGTGTATGTAAGCATGTATGTGTGTCTGTTTATATATGTGTATATAGATGTGTGTGTTTGTGTATGTGTTTGTATTTGTATGTTTGTATACATGTATATATAAGTATATGAATACCTGTATATATATATATATGTGTGTGTGTGTATATATGTAAGTATATATACATATATAATTATATATATATATATATACATACAAGACAATGTATAATTATAAGTAAATGTATGTACGTGTGTGTGTGTGTGTGTATGTATACATGTATGCACATACACACACAAAAGCACAAATACCATGGGAAGGCTATTTTCGGAATTGATGGAGACCACAGAGTAAACTAATGACATATTCGCAGACGGGCAGACAGACAGATCGACAGACAGACCTGGTCATCAATAAAGCAGCATCAACAAAACTAGTAGTAGTAGTAGTAGTAGTAGTAGTAGTAGTAACAACAGTAACTGGCGGAATATCTACATTATTTGAGCGAAACAAAGCAAAAAACGAGAAAAATACAATCTCCAAAAGAGGTGATGATATATTTATTTAAATAACAAGTCTTCTCAGATATTTAATGAGACAACATAAACAGCAATGGAGCAATGTCTTTAGCACCACCCTGTTTTCCTTTCATCTTTCTCTTTTTCTTCCTTCCTTCCGTCCTTCCCACTTTTCTTGCCTGCCTGCTTTCAATTCCTTTATTATTTTTTTAAATATTTTTCTTTTGTCACAACTCTTTCTTCTTTCTCCTCCTTTCCTTTCTTTCAATTGCGGTTGAGAGAAATCTTCATCATCATTATTTAACATCCGTTTTCCATGCTGGCATGGGTTGGACGATTTGACAGGAGTTGGCAAGTCAGAGAGCTGCACAGGGTTTCACTGTTTTGGCAGGGATTTTTTTACAGCCGGATGTCCTCCCTAACACCAACTGCCCTACAAAGTGGACTGATTGCCTTTTATGTGACACCGACACTGGTGATGTCTGAGGTGCCATGTTTTTACAGTCAGATGCCCTTTCCTAACACCAGACACTTGACACTTTACAGAGTGGACTGGATGATATATATATATAATATATATATATATATATATATATATTTCGTCATCGTGGCACTCCGTCGGTTATGACAACGAGGGTTCCAGTTGATCCAATCAACGGAACACCCTGCTCATGAAATTAACGTGCATGTAGCTGAGCACTCCACAGACACTTGTACCCTTAACGTAGTTCTCGGGGAGATTCAGCATGACAAGGCTGGCCCTTTGAAATACAGGTACAACAGAAACAGGAAGAAAGAGTGCGAGAAAGTTGTGGTGAAAGAGTACAGCACAGTTCACCACCACGCCCTGCTGGAGCCTCGTGGAACTTAAGGTGATTTTGCTCGATAAACACTCACAACGCCCGGTTTGGGAATTGAAACTACGATCCTATACCGCAAGTCCACTGCCCTAACCACTGGGCCATTGCACCTCCACACACATCTAAATTACAGAAAAATGAAAATAACAGTGACATCTCATTTTAATTGATATATTTACCAAATTTACATAAAAATATCTTGAAATACTAAAGAGTAAATTTATTCAATAAAATCGCCATTGGCTTCAACCATGGCCTCCAGACAACTTCGGAATCTCCTGCACCTCTTCTGGACAGTCTCTTTGTTTAAGGTGGTGGATGCTGCTATAATCCTTGCTTTCAGTTCATCTTGCCCAACTGTACCCCACATATAATAATCAAGGGGGTTGCAGTCTGGGGAGTTAGGTGGCCAGATATTAGGGGTGATGTGGTCTCAGAGATTGTCTGACAGCTATGACTGGGTTCTCCTGCTTGTGTGGTATGGTGCAGAATCATGTTGCTTGATACAGGGTCTTCCAGCAGCCACCTTCTTGACCCAGAGTAGCACTACCTCCTCCAGGCACTTGATGTAGGCCTCCATGTTGAGTCTGAGGCCATGTGGGAAAATGAATGGAGGCATAATGTCACTGTCACAAGTGATCATTACAAACATGTTATGCTGTCTGGATGTTTGACTCTTATCACACTCAGTACTTGTTTTGGGGACATGACAAGCCAGTGGTTGTTTTGTGTGTTCACCATCTGATCCTGACAGAAATTTTTCTTATCTAAGAAAAACCAAACCATATTCAGTCGGAGGAGATGCTTGAGTTTGTTCAAAAGTTTCATAGTGCGGTCTTTCCCCTCTTGTCCTTGATGGCTTAGGATAAAAATTGGCCCTTTCCTATCTTCATGCACTACCTGTCTGATAAGAAACTCACCAACAAATTCAGGTTCTTTTCTTATCAGAACAATCAGAGTGAGTTTTCCGAGCTGCCGTATCTTTGTACTCACCATTAGACTCATCCAACTCTTTCCAAATCCTCTGCACTATCTTCAAACACCCTGAACCCCAAACACTCTGAAATGTTCGAACTGGAGCTTCAGGTGTGAATGCCAAGCAGTACAGCTTTTCATTTCCAAATTTCTAGCAGAGTGAATTGCATCATGGTGCTGTTTTTCTCAAAGACCATGCCAAACTGTTTTTCTCATACACAGTGCCCAGCTGTCCCTCATAAAAGCAGGTAGCAATTTTATCTTGCCCTTATTCTTAGTGCAACTTTTGAAGAGCATAGTTTATTTTAACAGCTATTTTTTCAAAACTATAATGGAAGTGGCAAAGAAGCATATTCAGCATATTTTGCTTTATGCATTCAATAAAGGCAACAACACAGTGGAAAGTGCGTGAAATATCAATGCAGTATATGGGGATCAGACTATAAGCATAAGCCACTGTCAATCTGTGGTACCAGAAATTCTGAGCTGGAAACTACAGCCTAGAAAACAAGCTCCATCCTGGAAGATCTGCAAACCCTGGTGGAATAAAATCCTATCATAACTTGAGGAACTAGCCGAGAAGTTTGAATTTGGTCATTCAACCATTCATTGACACCTGTGCACCATCAGAAAAGTCAGCAGAGATTGGATCAGTGGGTTCCTCATAATCTTTTCAAGTCTAATCGTGCAGAGAGGGTGAATATGTGCTCTTCTTTGCTGTCACATCTCATGAATGAACGTTTTTGGGACCGAATAGTTACTGTTGATGCAAAATGGGTTCTTTATAAAATTATGAAGTGCAGAAGACTGTGGGTACGGAAAGAAGAAACACCGGCACCCCAGGCAAAAGAAGATCTTCACCCACGTAAGGTGTTGTTATCTGAGATATGAAAGGTTTAGTCCACTTTGAGCTTTTAAACCCAAACCAAATGATAACAAAAGAGATCTACTGTAATTAGCTTGAATGGCTTAAGTCAGCGCAAGAAGCAAAACGACCATCTTTGGTTTGAAAACAAAAGGTGTTCTTCCATCAGGATAAAGCTTGGCAACATACAGTGAGGAGGACATTTGGCAGGCTGGAGCATTTTGAATGGGAAAGGCTGGAGCAGTTTGAATGCCCCACCCACCATATTTGCTGAACATTGCCCCATCTGGTTATCATTTATTCTGCAGTCTTCAAAATCATTTGGATGGAAAAAATATGACTTCTGTAGACAAGGTCAGAACAGTATTGGAGGAATATTCTTCATCACAGACAAGTGAATTTTGGAAGAGGGCTTTGCAAGTCTACCAGACAGATGGAAGAGTATTGTATATTTTAGATTAAAAAAGAACTTTATCTTAATTTTGAAAAATAAAAAGAAGTATAAAAAATCGCACTATTTATGTGATGGCCCAATATATCTATGTGTGTGTGTGTGTGTCTTTGTATCTGTGTTTGTTCCATATTACTTGCTTGACAAGCATTGTTGCATTGTTTACGTCCCTGTAACTTAGCAGTTCGGCAAAAGATACTGATGGAATAAGTATTAGACTTAAAAGAGAAAATAAGTCCTGTGGTCAAGTTGTTTGATGAAAATCCTTCAGGGTGGTGCTCCAGCATGGCTACAATCAAATAACTGAAACAAGTGAAAAAATATTACCTTCCCACTGAGAAAAAAAAACCATTCCCATGAGATGGCCATGGTTGGAATTTTTTTTTTTTATCATAATTCTGCTAGATCAGTGATGAGAGAGATAGAGCTGGCAACAATTACAACAACCACAACAACAAGAACAGCCTGATGATAAATATATTTTTTTTAATAATAAACCTTCATATTTATTCCTTGTAGCAACACCTTGAAATTGCCATTAGATGAAAGGGATTTGGAGGGAGATAAATTAGATTATAACTGTAAACTTCAGTTCTTCCTTTGTAATAATTCTGTTTGGTAGCTTTATACTGAAAGTGTGTGTGTATAGGGATGTGTGTATGCATATATGTACTATTGTATGCACACGCCTACTACAGTTCAAGGGAACACACACATACACATACACGCTTACATATATCTATATACACACACAAGCATATACTCACACACACACACACTTGTAGCTGAGCAGCATCTTATGATAGTTGTATGTTTTTTAAAATATTTCCCATCTTGGTTTACTTTTTGATCTCTCCTTTTTTCTTTCTTTCTTTCTTTTTTCTTTCTTTCTTTCTTTTTTCTTTCTTTCTTTCTTTTTTCTTTCTTTCTTTCTTTTTTTTCCTTCTTTCTTTATTTCTTTCTTTATTTCCTTCTTTCTTTCTTTCTATCTTTCTTTCTTCCTTTCTTTTTTTCCTTCTTTCTTTCTTTCTTTCTTTCTTTCCTTCTTTCTTTCTTTCTTTCTTTCTCTCTCTCTCTCTCACCCCTCTCTCTCTCTATTTATCTACCTATCTATCTATCTCTCTGTCTGTCTGTCCATATTCCAATGTATGTATGTATGTATGTATGTATGTATGTATATATGTATGTATGTAAGTATCTATCTATCTATTGAACTATCTATCAATCTCTCTCTCTCTCTCTTTCTCTGCATATATATATATATATATATATGCAGAGAAAGAAAAAGAGAAAAAGACAGAGAAAGATATATATATATATATGTATGTATGTATGTATGTGTATATATATTATATATATATATATATATATATATATATGTATACATACATATGTACATACATATACATACATATATATATTTATCTTTCTTTGTCTTTTTCTGTTTGTGTCCCTGTCTCTCTCCCCCTCACACCTCTATCCATCTGTCTGTCTCTGTCTTTCCGCCACTCTCTGGCTTTCTCTCTCCCTGTCTCACATACACTCTCTCTCTTTCTCTTCATCTTACATACAGTCTCTCTCGCAAATACACTTCATATCTGTATCTCTCTCCCTCTCACTCTGTCTCTTTCTCTATCTCTCTCACAAACACTGCCAACCTCTGTATCTCTTCCTCTCTCTCTCATTTACTCTCTCTCAAGCACAATCTCTCTCTACCCCCTCCCTCCCCATACAAACAATCATCAGTTATACACAATCCTGCAGTTAATGTTTATTCTCTCCCTCTTCATCTTCTGTTCTCTCCCTCCTCCTCTCTCTCTAATCACACACACACTCACTCATGCACACATACTCACAAACATGAAACTTACACATATGCACACACACCCCCCACCAACACCACAACCACCAACACAACCACTACCACCACAACCACCAATACCTATACCACCAATACCTATACCACCACAACCACCACTGCCACAACCGCCACCACCACCACCACAACCGCCACCACCACCACCACCACCACCACCACCACCACCACCACCACCACCACCACCACACCACCACCACCACCACCACAACTGCCACCACACACACACCACACACACAAACCACACACACACATCTTATGTATATGTTATTTTCTTTCTTACGTTCAGTATAAGATATTTCCGAATATATGTAATTGTCTGTTGAGGTTATGTTCCACTCTGACCTTAGATTGGTAATTCGGAAGGAAGTAAGGACATTTAATGATGTTAAAAAAGAAATTAGCTGAAATAAACAAGCGTAATGTATGTGTGTAATGTGTAAGATATACATAAATATGTATATAATATGTGTGTGTGTATGCATATATATATACCTATATACATATATACACATACATACATATATGTATGTATAAACATATATATGCATATTTGTATGTGTGTTTATATATGTATGTTACATAAATATTTGTATGTTTGTTTGTCTATGTATATATATATATATACATACCCATGCTAGCATGGAAGGTGGGTGTTACATGATCATGATGCTGATGATTATATATATATAAATATATATATATACATACACACATGCATATATATATACATGCATATATATATATATATATATATATATATATATATATATATATAATCTATATATAAAATATATTATATATTTATATTTCATATGTATCTTTATTATATATCATATATATATGTACATGTATGTTTAAATAGGTATATGTAAGTTAAATATGTATATATATATTATATATATATGTGTGTCTGTGTATATATTATGTATGTTTTTTAATGTATATTTTATTATATATATCTACATACTTATGTGTGTATAAATATGTATATAAACAAATATATGAATATATATTTGTGTATATATTTATATGTGCATATATATATACATGTGCGTGTATATATCATCATTGTTTAGCATCCATTTTCCATGATAAATGAGGATGATGTTGATGATGATATTGATGATATGTGTACACATACTTATGCATACATGCATATATGTGTGTGTAGATGTATACACACAGGTTGCAGTGAATAAACTATCGTCTAAACTACACAAGAATGAAAATAACATTGACATCTCATTTTAATCGATATATTTACCAAAATTACATAAAAATATCTTGAAATACTAAAGAGTAAATCTATTCAGTAAAAACGCTATTGGCTTCAACCACGGCCTCCAGGCAACTTCGGAATCTCCTGCAACTCTTCTGGATGGTCTCCTTGTTTAAGTTGGTGAATGCTGCCATAATCCTTGCCTTCAGTTCATCTTTGATGTCACAAAGAGTTTTGTTGGTCTCTTGCTCAACTGCAGCTCATACATAATATTCAAGGTGGTTGCAGTCGGGGGGGGGGATGTGGTCGCAGAAATTGTCTGACAGCCATAACTGGGTTGTCGTGACTATGTGGCTTGGTGCAGAATTCTGTTGCCAGACATAGGGTCTTCCAGCAGCCACCCAGTTGACTCAGGGTAGCACTACCTGCTCCAGGCCCTTGATATAGGTCTCGGAGTTGAGCGTGAGGCCATATGGGAAGGTGGATGTTGACTGCATGTTTGATCTTTATCACTCTCAGTACATGTCCTCAGATTGACACCCAAACACTCTGAAATGTTTGTATTGGAGCTCCCACCACAAATGCCAAGCATTACAGCATGTCATTTCCAAATTTCTGGTAGAGTGAATTGCATAATGGTGCTGTTTTTCTCACAGATGGTGCCCAACTGACCCTATTATACTCTGTAGTCGACAAAATCAAAAACACAATTTTCATGCAGGAAATTAAAAATATGAAATGGCAACACTTTACCCATCACACCCTGTATATATATACATGCATGTAAGTATGTCTGTGTGCTGGTGTATATATATATATATATAAAGTTAATCCAAACATAAAAACACAAAGAGAAAACACAACAACGCGAGGATGTGGAACAAATATAGTATTATTGGATGCTCAGGAAGGAAGGGAAGAAGGAGGGTTTAATGTTTCGAGTGGAGCTCTTCATCGGAAACATAGGAGAAGGAAAGATCCAGAGAAGGGAAGACAGAGGGAAAAAAATCGCCAACGATACACACGCAGTCACATTTTGAATATATATATATATATATGTATGTATGTATGTATTTATGCATGTATGTTTACATAAATATGTATATGTATGTATGTATGTAAATGTGTCTTTATTTATATTATAGTAAATTAGATATATATACATTATACGTTTAAGAAATTTGCTTTGCAACCATGTCATTTTGTGTTCAACCTCACTGTGTGGAAATGAAGCTGTGCAGAAATCTGTCATGTGTGTATACTTCTGTATATATAATGAAGATGAATGAATATTAACAGTTCAGTACATGCTACAAATGTTTCAGTAGCTTGGCAATATATTTTCACTTTATGTATGAGAGAGAGGGAGAGCAAAACACCAATGTTTACTAGAAACAGCAGTCGATACATTTACGACACTATAGTCAACTTTAATGTGTATGTCCTGGCAGAGACGTGTGAGGGCAGCAAACATAAAAAATTTTGTCTTACCGCTAGGAAGAACATTATAAAAATGGACAACTAGAATCGGATAATCTAGTACCTAGGTTTCAGACTCTTCAAATACGTTTATCATTGTATATGTGATTAGTCTTCATCAGCTAGATTTACCTCGACAATATTTCAAATGTTGCTACATCAATGCCAGTATACTCACCTGAATGCTTAGCCATTAACAGACTGAGAACAGTGAAATAATTTTCAATGAAATATAAAGTATTGCAGTACAACTGTATTACTTTCCAGTAAAATAAAGCACCGTAAAGGTAGAAGTATATCTATAGAGAGTGAGGGAGGGAGAGATGGTGCAGATTTCAAGCATATTACTCATTTCTTTTCTTCTTAAATTAATTTTAAAAGGTTAATTAGAACTTATTTGCACACAGATCTAATATGTTCTGGTACATTCTACATAGCGTGCATTTCTCTACCAATAATTTCTCTCCTCTAACTTTTTGTGTTTAATTACAATTTATTTTCCCCATACATCACCAGTTAATACATTGCAAGACATCAATTCTTCAATCAAAATTCTCTTGATCTGATGCCATTCTGTAATAAATAACCAATATGTTAATTAGATCAATATATATCTCACTTCCTGATTAGGCGGTTATTTTCTTTTGTTTTAAAGATTTGTGGAAATGGGAAAAGATGTATATTCATTCATTTCTTCCCCAAATATAATACAGGAATAATTTTTCGGTCTGCTAACCTTCATCATTTAGAATGAAACATTTTTGATATTTGACGTCAACACAACATTTCAGTTGGTGTGATATCAGGTCGGCATCAGGTGTCTTATTTCTGGATATGTGGCTAAGAAGATTACCTCCTGACTATGTAGCCTTGGGCCCAGTCCCACTGTGTGGCACCAAAGCTTCCTGAGTGAATTTGGTTGATGGAAACTGAAAGAAGCCCATGCTTGAGATACGAGACTAGAAAAACGGCCAAAACTGATGAAGGGTCGTTCTTTATGTTGTTTGTTTTGTTTTCCATTTGTGTCTTTCGTTGTTCGAAAGAATAGTTCATGTTCCATGTACCTGTGCTTCGTATTTTTTTGTTGTACACGTTTCATGACATCCTATGCCCACATGTGCATATATATATATATATATCACCATGATCACTGTGACTGACCAGGCTATCAGATGTTGCTGCACATCGCTGGTCACAATGCACTTCGCATTGTTTTTTAGCCTTAAAACGATGCCACCCTGCTGGCTAAGTGAGCAGGCCTACAGAAGAAAGAGTGAGAGAAAGTTGTGGTGAAAGAGTACAGCAGGGTTCGCCACCACCCCCTTCCGGAGCCGTGTGGAGCTTTAGGTGTTTTCGCTCAATAAACACTCACAACACCCGGTCTGGGAATCGAAACCGCGAGTCCGCTGCCCTAACCACTGGGCCATTGCACCTCCACACATATATATCTATATGAGCCAGTTACCCAGTCTTCACAATGTATTAATGACCGAGGTCACAGCATTGCCTCTGAATGGGACACCAGTCTGTCACAGTGTTACTCATTTCCAGCTGATGGGACTACAGGAACATGCAGTGATGAGTCTTGCTCAAGAACACAGCATGCTAACCAGTCCAGGAATTGAAACCACAATCTTAAAATTGCCAGTGCTACATCCTTACAACAAGGCCTCATGCCTTCACTAATAAATAACGCGCTTAGAAGATTACCCTTTTATACCATAACTATTGCAATTAAGTGATAAGGATGTTGAAAATCTTTGTATTTACTGTTAATAGATGAAGTTAATACAGTACTAAGACACTGCTTCCATATATGTCTTGAAATCACCTCGTGTTTTTCCTAAACTAAGTACAAATCATCTTTATCTTAATAACAATGTCTAGGTTATTTTTAATGAGGTGTTTGTATGCTTGTGTGTTTTACAGCTCACAGCACTGAGAAATGCTGTCTCTTTTATGTATATAAATGATAAGCCGTATGTAAACTTATATATGTATGTATACACAGATATATATACATATATAAATATATCTATCTATCTATATATATATGTATATATATATATATATATATATATATATATACACACATACATAAACATATATATACATATATATGCATGTACATATGTATATATTTATGCACATTCATATAAATTCATTATATATATTTTATTTTTATTTATTTATTTATTATTTTATTTTATCTAGTTTCATAGGTATGTGTGTCAAAGCAAATACAAATAACTAAAAAGAAATCAGAAAACAACAACAATCCATGGCATGTTCACAAATAACATTATTAGGGTGACACTGATAGAAGGAAAAAGGTTGCAATATAAAATTCATAATTTGAAAAAAAAAAAATCTGTTTTTTTCACATTCCATTTGTAGCCCTATCAAATGTAATTGCTTATTTATTCACATAGGCGCAGGAGTGGGTGTGTGGTAAGTAGCTTGTTAACCAGCCACATGGTTCCGGGTTCAGTTCCACTCGTGGCAACTTGGGCAAGTGTCTTCTGCTATAGCCCCGGGCCGACCAATGCCTTGTGAGTGGATTTGTTAGATGGAAACTGAAAGAAGCCTGTCGTATATATGTATATATATATATATATATATATATATATATATGTGTGTATGTGTTTGTGTGCCTGTGTTTGTCCCCCTAGCATTGCTTGACAACCGATGCTGGTGTGTTTACGTCCCCGTCACTTAGCGGTTCGGCAAAAGAGACCGATAGAATAAGTACTGGGCTTACAAAGAATAAGTCCCGGGGTCGATTTGCTCGACTAAAAGGCGGTGCTCCAGCATGGCCGCAGTCAAATGACTGAAACAAGTAAAAGAGTAAAAGAGAAAAGAGTATTCCTTTGAATTAATCATGGATTATCTTCTAGCTTTAAGATTTGAATGATGTGATTGTATATATTTGCTATGATGTTGTAAGGTAGATGAAAAAGATGAATCCGGTCAGTTTGAACATGAAACAGAATGCTTGGGCCAAATATGGCCGATTTAAATGTTAAAGAGTAATGGATAAATAAAATTAAAAATCACAAGCTTTTACTTTTAATTTCAAGCATGTTGCTTTGAACCTGTCTAACCATCTTATTAACTGGCAATGAATCACCTGTCTGGTTGATGAGGTGCTTATTTGAGAATTTATGCTGTGTTCTGTAATTGTTTCTTGTGATTGCTTGAGAACTAATGTCTAATTATTATCTGCACTTGCATTGTCACTTCGTGAACAGCGATCATAGATAAAGTACGAGAGTTATAAGGAGACATTCAGCTATTAATATATATATTTATGTGTGCGCGCTATGATTTAAACATGGCCGTCGTTCTCTTTGACAAGCCAATAAGCTAAGGCTGTTGATTGAACTCTTTGCTATATAAACGAGATAAGCATTGTTTTTAGTCTATTTGTAGAACTTTATTATGGTTATTCCAGATTTGATTACAGCAAAAAATCTCTCTTCAATCAATCGGTTCTCAGATGGAAATATTGACGTAACCTTCTGTTGATGATGGAATAAATTTTCCTGGTGGTAATTTAAACTCACTGGTGTAATTTGTTGAGAAGCAGTTATAAATTATATGACTATCCATTATCGATCAATTTCTCTATTGTAGTAGTTAGTCTGCAGTGGAATAATGGCAGGACCATATAAAAGAAAGCTATTATTTCTGAAGTGATTTGGATGTATTTAAGATTTATTCATGGGGAAGGGTGAAATTTGTAACTCTTTTTCGACGCCTCTCAAGGGTTACACTCTCCTATGTCATAATGTTGAATTGGTTTGGAAATGGTCGTTGAATATAAACAGGCGTTAACCTATAGAGAATTTCCTTGCTGGACATTTCTTATCTGTTCGACTATGTTAATTCAACCTTGCTTCTTTTAATTGTTGGTGGTGACTTCTTTTCTCGATTGCATTAATGTATCGTTGTCTCTGCAGATGCTTTGCTAAAGGTTTCTTATTCTCTCTGCTACGTTGATATAACATTGATCTTATGAATTGCTACATAAGTTACATCCTTCTATGATAATCTAGTCAATATATAATTGAGTGTCTCGATGTCATACCGTTGTATTACATTAGCAATTTGAGAGATGGTTTAAAAAAAATTTTTTTTTCTATTTCTTCTTAGGCATGGCCGTGTGATTAAGAAACTTGTTTTACAACCACATGTCTCTTAGTTCAGCTCCATGGCATGGCACAGAGCAAATGGAAACTGTGTAGAAGCCCTTTATATATATATATATATATACCGGAGTAAACACATAAATGTGAAACAAGGTGGAAAAAAGAGTACTCAAATACCAGAGGTAGAGTAATATGCTTTATTTAAAAGCAGCAGAAATTTAACAAAAGCTGTTACTCGGAGTTTCACATTCCCGTTCGTCGGACAGTTTTGTTAAATTTCTGCTGCTTTTAAATAAAGTATATATACATATATATATATATAAAGGCGTAGTAGTGGCTGTGTGGTATGAAGCTTACTTCCGAGCTACATGGTTCCAGGTTCAGTCCCACTGCATGGCAATTTGGGCTAGTGTCTTCTACTATAGCCTCGGGCCAACCAAAGCCTTGTGAGTGGATTTAGTAGATGAAAACTGAAAGAAGCCCATCATATATAATAATGATAATAATAATAATGATAAATGCCAAAATGAATTTCTTTGTGTCAGTGTGTCACACTTTGACCTCCTCTCTCACTATTCAATGACACATCTTCTACTCCTCTTGCTGGGATCAGAGTAATTAGTAGGCATAGAGATGGTGAGGGTGGTAGTAGATTGAAGATTGTGATGGTAATGGAGTGATACTAATAGTATGAGCTATAAATGTGACAGAGGCGGAGGCGACAGTGTTGATGGGGATGGTGGTAGCTGAGGTGGTCAAGCATGATGGTGATAGTAAGGGATGTGAAGGACTGTGGTGATGGTGGTGAAGGGGAAGGCGGTGGAGTCAAAGGTGTTGATGGTGTTGGCAGTTTGAACAGTGTGTATGGCAGTTGTGGTAGTGATGGCGGTGGCAGTGGTACTAGCGATGGTTGAAAACAATCAATGGAAAGAGAGAGCAAGAAAGAGAGAGGTTAGACAGAAAAACAAATTGTACTGACCCTGTCCCCAAAGAGGAAGACAAAAAATGTTTATCTTTGCAATAAGTTCCAAGTTGATAAATTATATCATTGTTTTGATGAAAATTGTTCATTTCTTGAAAAATATTAATCAAGTTTAATAAAATTTATTATAGGCACAGGAGTGGCTGTGTGGTAAGTAGCTTACTTACCAACCACATGGTCCTGGGTTCAGTCTCACTGCATGGCACCTTGGGCAAGTGTCTTCTACTAAACCCTCAAGCTGACCAAAGCCTTGTGAGTGGATTTGGTAGACAGAAACTGGAAGAAACCCATCATATATGTATATGTGTATATATTTTTGTACCTGTGTTTGTCCCCCCAACATCGCTTAACAACCACTGTTGGTGTGTTTATGTCCCTGTAACTTAGTGGTTCGGCAAAAGAGACTGATAGAATAAGTACTAGGCTTACAAAGAATAAGCTCTGGGGTCGATTTGCTTGACTAAAAGGCGGTGCTCCAGCATGGTTGCAGTCAAATGACTGAAACAAGTAAAAGAGTAAAACAGTAAAAGAGTCTGTATTCAATGCATGGAGTGTCATTGTTGGGCTCAAGGCCCAATGAAAAGCCCTCCACAGGAGCAAGCTTAAAAGTTAGTATATATATAAATAAAATAAATGCACCCTTTTAAAGCCTAACCAGGCTCATGGGCCCAGTTTCCTGGTTTCTATGGCATATGTGTCCTCTAGCTGGACAGGATGCCAGTCCATCGCATCGTTACTCATCTTTGCCAGCTGAGTGGACTGGAGCAACGTGAAATGAAGTGTTTTGCTCAAGAACACAATGCATCGCCCAGTCCAGGAATCGAAACCACAATCTTACAATTATGATGCTGACACTCTAACCACTAAGCCAAGCACCTCCACAGTATATATATATATATACATATAAATTTGACATGGGTGATTCTTTCTTGTCTTGGGATTCACGGTCAAACAGCTGGGTGGAATTGTGTGAACAATTACACAGATGTGTAGAATGATCCAGTGGTGATGCTGGGCCTTGTATTTTTTCATAGCTCCCATGGTTACCAAGATAATCTACTATAATAATACACTTGTGTTTATGAATGAGAAATGAAGGGCTGATAGATGAATAAGGGGTGAGCTTTTCAACTCTGTGTGAATATATGTGAGTGTTTGTAAAAGGGGGGTATGTGAATGTGTGTGAGTGTGTGTGTGTTTGTACATGTGTGCGTGCAATGGAAGTGGGATGGTTCATCTTTGTTCGCTTAGTATTTGGGTTAATTTTTTGATTTGGTTGAATCTTGGTTGTTTTTTTTCTCTTTTTGTTGGTCAGTTATTTTTAGCATTTTGATAGAAAAAAAAAAGTCATTCTAAAATTGTTCTAAAGTTTAATGTAAGCATACCCAAACAAGTCGAATGCTTACACAGGGCAGGTTTTAGAGCCACATCATCCAAACTGACCGGGTGAAACCAGGCTTAGCTGCTAGTATGTATATATATATATATATAGCTATTTTTTAATAAACCATTCACACTGGTGTAACATCATCATCATCATCGTTTAGCATCAGGTATTGTATCAGGTATATATAAGTAAATAAATGGAGTTGAACGCAGATGCTATTCAAATTCTTTTTGTCTTCGAAATATATGTCGAAAGTAAAAGAATTTGAATAGCATCTGCATTCAACTCCATCTATTTACTGATACTACACAAATTACTGCACATTAACCCAGAGTTTCTACCTTTGAATAGATCGCTACATCCTTGTTACTTGCATGAATTTTGCTACCCTGGTAACTGTTAATTGAATTTTCCATGTTAACTGTAAACAAAGGATAATTCATTCATCCATTTATATATATATATATAATATATATATATACCGGAGTAAGCACATAAATGCGAAACAAGGTGGAAAAAAGAGTATTCAAATACCAGTGGTAGAGTAATATGCTTTATTTAAAAGCAGCAGAAAATTTCCCGTTCCCATTTGTCGGACAGTTTTTTCTAGCAAAAACTGTCTGACGAACAGGAACGTGAAACTCAGAGTAACAGGTTTTGTTGAATTTTCTGCTGCTTTTAAATAAAGTATATATATATATATATATGTATATATATATATATATATTATATATATACATATATATATATATAAACAAGTACTGGGGTCAATTTGTTTGACAAAAAAGATATTCTTCAAGGCGGTGCCCCAGAATGAGCACAATCTAATGACGAAAAAAAGCAAAAGATAAAAGATATGATATCTGATATCTGATATCATACTGTAATCTCATTTGATAGCATAGTATAAAAAGACCATAAGCACAATACTGCATAATTTGCTAAATATTGTTTGCAGAGAATGGTCATTTTTGAAAGTTTTTTTTTTCTTTTCTTAAATTTATAAATATGTCATTTATAGATTTCGATCAATATAAATTCAACATATTATCATGTTTAATTTAACTTCTTAGCCAGCAACCAATAAACTGCCAGAAGTCTAGACATTTCGGTCTGACCTACATTCAACAGAATTCTGCTCTACTGCTTTTGGATATTCCTTTCTTCTTTGCATATTTCCGGCTAGATTCCACTTTTGATTCTTCAAGATGTATTGATTTGAATCAAGAAGAAAAATAAGAAGGAAAGAAAGAAAGAAAGAAGGGACAGGAAAGAAAAAGTAAAGCAAAAAAAGATTTTGTTTGTTAAAATAAATAGTAAAAATTATAAGAGATTGGGGAAAAAATGGAAGTTTTTGCCTTTCCAGAGGTTAGTGTCAAGTGGGAGGGTTATGCGGGGTCGCGTCAGCTGGGCCATCAGGAAAAGAGTTCATAGAATGTTGGATAAACTCAGTTGCATAAACTTTCAATAGAGTCACAGAAGTCACAGGAGTCGTTACCTCGATTGTCTGTGCAAGATGTAATCTGTCATGGTTCTGGTAAGGTGTTGGTGCTCTGTGGAGGATGAGGGACATTTTGGCAGAGCCATTGGCTCCTGGCCCTGCCTGCTCTTGTCAAAACTGCCCAATTCATGCCAGCATGGAAAATGGATGTTAAAGGATGATGATGATGATAATGATGACAACGATGACAATGATGATGATGATAAGGCGGCGAGCTGGCAGAAATGTTAGCACGCCAGACAAAATGCTTAGCATTACATTCTAAGTTCAAATTCTGCTGAGTCAACTTAGCCTTTCATCCTTTTGAGGTTGATTAAGTAAGTACCAGTTATGCACTGGGGTCGATGTAATTGACTTAATTCTTTGTTTGTCCCCCCTTTGTTTAGCCCCCTGTGGGCAATAAAGAAATAAATGATGATGATATTAATTATTATTATCATTATTATTATTATTATTATTATTATTATTATTATTATTATTATTATCATTATTATTATTATTATTATTATCATCATCATTATTATTATTATTATTATTATCATCATTATTATTATTATTATTATTATTATTATCATCATTATTATTATTATTATTATTATTATTATCATAGACGTTGCACAGTATATAATACGGTGAGGTTGTTGATTGAAGATATTGTGTCTACCGGGGGGTTTGTATGGTTTGTCAAGTCACAACAAGGATCTCAGACAGAGAGTACTTTATGCAATATGTGTGCAGTTTCAAGTAATGCCAATTTTTGCAATATGTCTAGATTGTAGGGGGCTTCTAAGGTTTTCAGATGCTTTACCAGATTATTACCTCTGCCTTAACGAAGGCAGAGGTATTGTTTTTAGCCTTAATAATAATAATAATGATAATAATAATAATAATAATAATATATTTCTTTATTACCCACAGGGGCTAAACATAGAGGGGACAAACAAGGACAGACAAAGGGATTAAGTTGATTACATTGACCCCAGTGCATAACTGGTATTTATTTCATCGACCCTGAAAGGATGAAAAGCAAAGTCAACCACAGCAGAATTTGAACTCAGAACATGAAGACAAATGAAATACCACAAAGCATTTTGCCTGACTGCTAACAATTCTGCCAGCTTGCTGCCCTAACTTGTATTGTCCCTCTCATTCTTCACCCTTGTGGAAAATAAGTGAAATCATTATTAAAAGATAAGGAAATAGCTTTATTCTCAAACGCAATATAATGCTAATAATAAAGCATGAACAGGATAAATTATCCATATTTTGCAGAAAAATTTGTTGGCAGCCAGCCATGAGACTCGAACTCACATCCCTGTGATTACTTTTTTACTCTTTTACTTGTTTCAGTCATGTGACTGTGGCCATGCACCGCCTTTAGTCAATCAAATCAACCCCAGGACTTATTCTTTGTAAGCCTAGTACTCATTTTATTGGTCTCATTTTTGCCGAACCACTAAGTTACGGGAGTGTAAACACAGCAGCATTGGTTGTCAAGCGATGTTAGGGGGACAAACACAGACACACAAACACGCACATACACACATATATATACATATATACGACGAGCTTCTTTCAGTTTTCGTCTACCAAATCCACTCACAAGGCTTTGGTCGGCCCGAGGCTATGGTAGAAGACACTTACCCAAGGTGCCACACAGTGGGACTGAACCCGGAACCATGTGGTTGGTTAGCAAGCTACTTACCACACAGCCACTCCTACGCCTATACGCTGACCCAACAGCAAATCCTTCTGCAAATTTAGGATACATAAATTTAGTTTTATAAGATGCTGTCGTACATTAAATTCAAATTATGATGAAAGTAAACAAAGTTTGTTTTAGAATCGTTGAGATGTATCAAAAGATAAGGAAATAATTTTATTCTCAAACGCCGACACATTTTTCTGCAAAATATGGGTAGCCAATCCTGTTCTTGCTATATTATTAGCATTATCCTGCGTTTGAGAATAAAATTATTTCCTTATCTTTCAATACATCTCAACGCTTCTAAAGCAAACTTTGTCTACTTTCATTCATAATTTGAAATCGTTATCATTATCATTATTGTTATTATAGCCAGCTCTACCTATTTATTGTCATTGCTTTGATGCTGACGTCTTTGACATCAAGTGTTTTGTCCCCAAGACCTTTTGACACCGTCAAATATTTTGCTTTCATTCTGGTTGACAACCAGCTTCTAATCACAAATATTGAACTGTGTTTAGCTTTCTGCTTCAATTTATATGTTTAATATGGTGGCAAGCTAGCAGAAATGTTAGCACGCTGGGCGAAATGCTTAGCGGTATTTTGTCTGTGTTTACGTTCTGAGTTCAAATTCCACCAAGGTCGACTTTGCCTTTCATCCTTTCGGTGTAGATAAATTAAGTACCAATTGCATACTGGGGTTGATGTAAACGAATCTCCCCCTCCCCCAAATTTCAGACCTTGTGCCTGTTGTAGAAAGGATTATTATTATTATTATTATTTGATTTTTATTTTGAAGTTGATGTTGACATACTTGACTCAATAGGCCTCCTCAAGCACAGCGGGTGACTCCACGATCCAAGGTTAGCACAGCAGGCCGTCCTGTGAGCCATGAGCTCATTTCGTTTGTCGGGTCTTCACAGTCACAGCATATCTCCAGAGGTCTTGGTCTTTTGTCATTTCCTCTGTGAGGCCCAACATGCCACTAGCACGAGTATCACACATACAATATCCATTCGATTTTTTCTCTATGCGAGGCCACTGGTTTAAATTGATATTAATCTAATTAATAGCAATTTCTACCCTTATTATTTAAATTCATATAAATATATATATATATATATATGTGTGTATATATATATATATATATATATGCACACACATATATATATATATTATATATACACACACACACACATATATATATATATATATATATATATATATATATACATACATATGTATATATAGAAAAAGAAAACATGAAGACAGGTGTATGAACTAATGCAAGTGTATTAGGTTAATGCTTAGGAAAATGAAAAAGTCTTTTACATTTCAAGCCTACGCTCTTCAGCAGAGAAGAATAAGTGAAAATAATCAGACTGAGAGAATGGAAAAAAAAAAATATATATATATATCATCATCATCATCATTTAACGTCCGTTTTCCATACTAGCATGGGTTGGACAGTTTGACCGGGGTCTGGGAAGCCAGGAGGCTACACTAGGCTCCAGTCTGATATATATATATTCACATACATACATACATACGTGCAAACATACATACGCACACACACGTCAAGCCAAATGAAATTGTAGTCATGGCCGATGCCAATGTTATGTAACTGGTTCCAGTGGCACATAAAAGCACCTGTGATACTCTTGGAGTGGCTGGCAGTAGGAAGGGGCATCCAACCGTAGAAGCCGTACCAAATCAGATTGGAACCTGGTGTAGCCTTAGAGCCTACCAGTTTCAGCCCAACCGTCCGACCCATGCCAGCATGAAAAGCAGACGTGAAAAGACGATGATGATAATGTTGATGATGATGATGATTTGTTTATTGTGAATCTGAATTCTTTTCTTGTTATTTGAATTTGAATTTT
>NC_043015.1:51381145-51408645 GCF_006345805.1 Octopus sinensis
CTTCCCAGATTTACTTACAAACCATGAGTTGGTCTCACTCTGTAAGAAAAGAAACTTGACTGAGCTGTCATATATTGGGAACAAACCTGAATCAATCTCTTCTCTTCCAAGTTAGCTCAGAGCAGAGTTATCTCCTTTTTGGTATCTTGTGCTTGCGCTTGCGGTGGCATTTAATCTTGGTTGGTTTAGTTAACTCTCATCAAAGAGGAGTTCATGTTCGGAGTGTCAGTGGTAATACAAGTTCACATGTGGTCCATAGCAGCTCATTTTGCTGTCGATTGTCGACTGTTGCTGAGGTTTCACTGAGCAAATCATCACCAATTATCAGATCAGATGGAGCCTGGGTTTGAAGTGGGTTCTAGAGACATACTTTAACAAAAGCTTAGGGATGACTCACTCCAGCATGCTGGACACCAGCCTGGAATTTCCTTTGGTATATGTACTGATGAAGTCAGAGTTCAAAATGCATGTATCCATTAGTCTGATGAAGCTCTGAGCTGATTATGGTGTTTTTACACTTTCTCTCTCAATTTCTTTTCTCCATGGCAAACAGCAGTGAAAAGTCTTTTACAGGTTCAAATACCTCTAAAGCATATTTGAACTGCTATTTTGTTTACTCTCAGTCACTGTTTCGCAAATCCCTTCTTGAATTTCTTCTTATAGGTGCAGGAGTGGCTGTATTGTAAGTAGTTTGCTTACCAGCCACATGGTTCTGGGTTCAGTCTGATTGAGTGGCAACTTGGGCAAGTATCTTCTACTCTAGCCTTGGGCCAATCAAAGCCTTGTGAGTGGATTTGGTAGATGGAAACTGAAAGAAGCCCGTCATATATACATATATATTGAAATCAAATTTGATGACTGGCATCCATGCTAGTGGAGTGCTAAGAGCACCATTTGAGTGTGATCGTTACCAGCATCGCCTTACTGGCACTTGTGCTGGTGGCATGTGAAAAAATATTCGAACGAGGTCGTTGCCAGTGCCGCTGGACTGGCTCCTGTGCAGGTGGCACATAAAAAACACCTTTTGAGCATGGCCGTTGCCAGTACTGCCTGGGTGGCCCTCATGCCAGTGGCATGTAAAAGCATCCACTACACCCTCAGAGTGGTTGGCATTAGGAAGGGCATCCAGCTGTAGAAACTCTGCCAGATCAAACTGGAGCCTGGTACAGCCATCTGGTTTGCCAGTCCTCAGTCAAATTGTCCAACCCATGCTAGCATGGAAAGCAGATGTTAAACGATGATGATGATGTTGATGATATGTATGTATGTGTACATATATTGTTTGTCCCCCCCCCCTACCAATGCTTGACAACCGATGCTGATGTGTTTACATCCCCGTAACTTAGCAGTTCAGCAAAAGATACCGATAGAATAAGTACTAGGCTTACAAAGAATAAGTCCTGGGGTGAATTTGCTCGACTAAAGGCGGTACTCCAGCTTGGCCACAGTCAAATGACAGAAACAAATAAAAGAATTTTTGTCTTAGTCTTGATGTCAAACACAACAGCATGATGAGAATAAGCTAATTATTTTTCATGGTCTTCTATTTTTTTACGTGTTTCAGTCATTAAACTGTGGCCATACTGGAGTACCACCTTCAAAAAATTCTTAATTGAATGAATCAACCCCAGTACTTGTTTGTATTTTTTTTTTAAGCCAGGTTCTTGTTTTATCTTTCTCTTTTACTGAACCGCTAAGTTACAGGGATGTAAACACACCAACACCAGTTCTCAAGCAGTGGTGGGGGGACAAACACAGACACAAAGACATGTGCTCACACACACACACACAACAGGCTTCTTTCAATTTCCATCTACCAAATTCAGTCATAACGCTTTGGTCAGCCCAAGGCTATAGTAAAAGACGCTTGCCCAAGGTGCCATGCAGTGGGACTGAACCTAGAACCATGTAGTTGGGAAGTAAAGTTCCTACCACACAGCCATGGCTGCAGCTATTTTTGATTAATTTCAGCATTTTGATGTTTACGTTTTTTTTTCTCTCTTTGTCTTAATTTGTTTCGTAATGTTCTTATTTTTTGTTAATCAAATGCATCTGATATTACTAAAACATATACACACTTTTAAATTGAATCAAGAAACCATTTTTATAAACTTTAATTTTGTAATGTGATACCAATGACTGTCATATGAATTATTACCCTTCTGTCCATCCATCTTTCTGTCTGCCTGCCGAGATTACTCTTGGAGCTTATTATAATTGAATGTCCATGATGCAGCCGTGGCTGTGTGGTAGGAGGTTTGCTTTCCAGCCATGTGCTTGCTGGTTCCGTTCCACTGCTGTCTGGGAGATATCTTATGGTAGTAGAATAGTATTTTAACTGCTATTTCGGTATGTGGTGAAGCAAATTTTGCTGAACCCTAATTATGATTATGCTCATAATTATAGAATTTTTGTATAAGTTTGCCGATAATGGTTCTTTACATGCCAAACTACTTGGTAAAATCATTAATTATCAATTGATTAGTTAATTTTACCCTTTATTATTATTGATATGTAAAAGCACCATCCGTTCGTGTCCGTTGCCAGCCTCGCCTGGCCCCCGTGCCGGTGGCACGTAAAAGCACCATCCGTTTGTGGCCGTTTTCCAGCTCCGTCTGGCTCCTGTGCGGGTGGCACGTAAAATGCACCCACTACACTCGTGGAGTGGCTGGCATTAGGAAGGGCATCCAGCCGTAGAAACACTGCCAGATCAGACTGGGCCTGATGCAGCCTTCTGGCTTCACAGACCCCAGTTGAACCGTCCAACCCATGCTAGCATGGAAAACAGACGCTAAATGATGATGATAATGATATATATATATATATATTGCGGTTCATCTGTCGCGGTTCACCTATCACAGTTTACCTATTGCAGTTCACCTGCTGCGGTTTATTATTTAAGCTTACATTGATTCCTCCGTGGTGGTGTTTTGCATATGTAATAAAATAAATATATACATCATCATCATCGTTTAATGTCCGTTTTCCATGCTAGCATGGGTTGGATGGTTCAACTGGGGTCTGTGAAGCCAGAAGGCTGCATCAGGCCCAGTCTGATCTGGCAGTGTTTCTATGGCTGGATGCCCTTCCTAATGCCAGCCACTCCACGGGCGAAATTCTTAACGGTATTTCGTCTGCCGTTACGTTGTGAGTTCAAATTTCGCCGAGGCCGACTTTGCCTTCCATCCTTTCAGGGTCGATAAATTAAGTACCAGTTACGCACTGGGGTCGATGTAATCGGCTTAATACCTATGTCTATCCTTGTTTGTCCCCTCTGTGTTTAGCCCTTTGTGGGTAATAAAGAAATAGGTTCGGCCGGGGTCTGGGAAGCCAGGAGGCTGCACCAGCCTCCAGTCTGATCTGGCACTGTTTCTACAGCTTGATGCACTTCCTAACGCCAACCACTCCATGTGTGTAGTGGGTGCTTTTTACATGCCACTGGCACAGGGGCCAGAGAAGGCTGGCAACGACCACGATCAGTTGGTGCTTTTTACGTGCCACCAGCATGGACACCAGTCAAAGTGGCGCTGGCATCGGCCACATTTGGATGGTGCTCCGTTATAAAAAAAAATATACAGTACTGTTTCTATTTTGTGGATTTTCACCTGTTGCAGGGGGTTTTGGAACACAACACCTGCGATAGTTGAGAGATTACTGTACATTAATCCCAGCAACACAAATTAACTTCTCCCCCACCACCACCTTTTTTGTTTTTGTATGATTGTAGGGTATGATTTGAGGGAGATTTGGCTGCCGTTCAAGTATTTCTTATACGAGCAAATGCATCGAGTCCCCTTTCCTTGGTTTAGTCGCTTTCACATCAGAAACATTAAATGGAGATACAAGAAAGATACAAAATTAATATTTGGTCAACTATATGACAAACATTAAACAGAGATATAGAAATACACAGAGATTACTACCAGCTTGATATTGTAGCCTTCTATATCACTATTTAATGGTTGCAGTATTGTATCTTCCAGACACTTTTGCAATTTCTTCACAAGACTTTATTCACATATTTATTTAACTGGTGTGATTATTGTAGCATTCTGCCAGACAATAAATTTTGATGATAGCTTGCGACTTGACATTGTTTTGCAATGTGAACTGTTTTGTTTGTTGTTGGTTTTTTTTTTGTTTTTGTGTGTGTGATTTTTTTTTTCTTTGTATTCTTGTTGATGATAATATTCAATTCAAATCACTATTGTATTGGAAACATTTCTTACTTTACATAAGTTTTTCCTATGTAATCAGTTATTCAGTCGTTTGGCATTTTGGGTGGGGATCCATTTACAAAAAGCCAAACGGATTCTTCTTTTCTTTCAATAATGAATGTTCCTGCCGTTTTGATTACTAAAACTACCTATTCACTAAATTATGGACTTGTTGAGCCACAGATCAGGTTTGACCAAATAGATCTTTAGTCATAGGTCTTCTAGCCATAACCACATTGTATTTTTTTTTCCAGATTGTCCTTCTTTCTCTGAAGGGATATTTAGCTGATATTTTTCATATACAAAGTGACCACACATATACTTACACATATGTATGTATGTATGTATGTATCTATCTATCTTCAAAGTTATGCCCCAGCATGGCCATAGTCCAATGATCTGGCTGTGTAGTAAGAAGATTGCTTCCCAACCACATGGTTCCAAGTTCAGTCCTACTGCATGGCACCTTAGGCAAGTGTCTTCTGTTATAGCCTTGGGTCAACCAAAGCCTTGTGAGTGGATTTGGTAGGCAGAAACTGAAAGAAGCCCATTGTACATATATATATGTGTGTATATATATATATATATATATATATATATATATATATATATAATATATATATATATAATATATATGTATATATTTATGTGTGTGTCTTTGTGTCTGTGTTTGCCCCCACCCCCCATCACCTGACAACCGATGTTGGTGTGCTTACATCCCTACAAAGGAAACTGATAATATCAGTACTAGGCTTATGAAAAATAAGTCTCGGGGTTGATTTCTTCGACCAAAAAACCCTTTACGGTGACGCTCCAGCATGGCCACAGCCAAATGACTGAAATAAGTAAAAGAAGAAAACAATGAATAAAAGAATATATTTGTGGATGTGGCTGTGTGCTAAGAAGCTTGCTTCTGAATCATGTGGTTCCTGGTTCAGCCCCACTGTGTGGCACCTTGGGCGAATGTCTTTTATTTTAGCCCCAGGCCAACCAAAGCCTTGTGAGTGGACTGTGCATTTGGTTGAGAAAAACTGATAAAAGCCCGCTATCACTTAACTGGTGTTGGTGTGTTTACATCCCTGTAACTTGGTAAGTTCAGTGAAAGAAACCAACAGAGTACCTACTAGGCTTGAAAAGATTATAAGTACTGGCATCGATTCCTTCGACTAAAACCGTTCTTCAAGGTGGTGCCCCAGCATGGCCACAGTCTAATGACTGAAACATGTAAAAGATAAAAGATGCAGTCTCTGTCTCTGTCATTTTATGCCAACATTCTCAGTCCCAACCCAAGCATGCCCTACATTTCAAAGATATTCTCTGAGCACGGAACCAATTTTACCTGATCCTAATTAAATTTCAAAAAGGTCGGTCTTATTAATCCAAATAATTTATCCATTTTCTTTCATTATTTATTATCTGCTATTACATTTAATGAGATATACTTTCTTTATATAATAGTTTTATTATTATTATTATCATTATTATTATTATTATTATTATTATTATTATTATTATTATAGCCTCAGTCACTTTGTTCAAGTTAAATCTGTGTGAGACTCAATTTTTTTTTTATGTTTTTGCTCTAATGTTGCTTTAGTTTTTTGAAATGTTGGCCTCCTTTAATAATTTAAATTTCTTAATAATAATAATAATAATAATAATAATAAATCTGATGTAGAAATTAAAAAGAAATCCAAATAAATACACACGTGCACACACAGACACACACACACACACACACACACACACACACTGATGCAGTCATTACAGACTTCGTTACATCTTATGTTTTCTATGTTAATTTTTCTTCTATTTTCTTCCGCTCTGTGTATAACGAACCGTTTTTTTCTTTTTTTCCATTACTCATTTCAACCTGGAGGAATTAATTTCTTGCAATGATAATAATAATTCAGTCTAATATTTTTTGCCACGAGGCAAACATTTCATTATTTATTGCATAATGAATTTTGCATACAATTATTTTTTCTTTCTTTAGTAATTATAATATGATTAATATCATGTGTGGGTGTGTTTGTGTGCATGTGTATGTGTGTGTGTGTGTGTGTGAGTGATTGTCATCGTCATTTCAATGTCTACTTTTCCATGCTTGTATCAGTCAAATGAGGATACATCAGGACTGAATTTTCCATGGCCTAAATGAGATCAATTCCTACCAATTTCTGACCATATTTTCTGACATACAAGTTAAATTTTGTGGACCGAAATTTACAGTTTAAAAAAAATGTAGGTTCATTTGTGTACAATGTCAGCTTTAGAGGGCCAAACGAATTACAGGTAAAATTCTGCAGGTTTTCAAATGGGAATGATGATGTAAAGATTATTTACCAACATAATATGGTATTCCTGGTTTAGGATGAATGTTGCTGTAATTTAGCACCAGGAGACATCATCTCCAGCTGGCTATACGACATGATTTGTGTCTTTATATTTTCAAACCAGGGAATCTAGCACCCCAACTTAGCTCAAAACAATATCTTGTATCGCGATTTCTGGGTTATTTCCCTTCATCAGCAGTTTGTCTAGAGGTGGCGCTTTCCAAATTCCCGTTCGGAAAATATATAGTTTTCAAAGTGACAACTAGTCACTGATCTATAAATTAGAAAATTACTATTTTTAAATCTCACAACATGAGATATTCAGAAACAGTACTTTGTAGTAAACATTGTTTGCCAACATAACATGGCAGTCCTGGTTTAGGATGAATGTTGCTGTAATTTAGCCCCAGGAGATGTTGTTTCCAGCTGGCTATATGACACAATCTGTGTCCTTTATTTTCGAACAAGGGAATCTAGCACCTCCACTCAGCTCAAAACAATATCTGTGTATCGCGATTTCTGGGTTATTTCTCTTCATCAGCACAGATGGCTATATGACACGATCTGTGACCTTATATTTTCGAACAAGGGAATCTAGCACCCCAACTCACCTCAAAACAATATGATGTTTGAATGTTAACACTGCATGTTTGCACTAGGAAATTAATCTAAGCAACAAGCTAAAAGAACAAATAGCCATAAAAGACTTAGAATAAAATAAAATAATTAACACCAAAGTAGACACATTGAAATGACAGAGCGAACAGTGAAATTGAGGAAGGTTTCAGAAGCATATTCATTGATGTTTTAAGGCATTAACTAGGTTAAAAAATTCTAGAAACCCAGTTACCCTTTAGCATTTAAACCAGCCATATCTGAATCAGTGGAGTCACATGGCCTAGTGGTTAGATCAGCAGACTCGCAGTCGAGTGATCATGGGTTCGAATCTCAGACCGGGCAATGTGAGTGTTTATGAGCGAAATGCCTAAGCTCCGTGCAGCTCCGGCGAACTTCTTCTGACTCTTTCGCCACAACTTTCTCTCACACTTTCCTCCTGCATCTTGCAGCTCACCTGCGATGGACCGGCGTCCTGTACAGGTGGGGAACGTATATGCCAAGGAATCCGGGAAACTGGCCCTGTGAGCCAGGCATGGCTCGAGAAGGAACAAAGAAAACAACAACAAACATCTCTGGATCAAGCATTCTTCCTCTTTTTATTGTTCAAACCATCCAAATCTGACCTCTTACACCTTCCCTAAAATGTCATTTTAAAATATAAATAATCACAGCATTGAAAATTTGAAGCTATGAGGATGCATGATCAATTTAAAACAGTGTGGATAGGTGCAGGCATGGCTGTTTGGTAGGTAGGAAGTTTGCTTCCCCACCGCATGGTTCCGGGTTCAGTCTCACTAGGGCAAGTGTTCTTCTACAGTATCTTCAAGACTGTAATGTCCAGTGGTTGATAATGATGATGATGACGACGATTATGGTGCATTTCACTGATGAAGCTTGGGTCAACATGCAGAAGCTATGGTAAATTGTCCTTGGTGAAGCCAGGCATTGGAATTGAACCAGGCACCTCATGATTATGAATTGCACTGCTTTACCATTTGACCCATTCTGCATCCAGAACATCAGGTTTAGGCATGGATGTTTAACCAAGAAGCTCACTTTCCAACCCCTTGGTTTCAGGTTCACTTCCACAGTGCTGCACCTCGGGCAAGTGTCTTCCATAAGTGGAGGTACACATGGCTGAGTGGTTAAAGTATTGAACTCATACTCTCTCTTTTTACTCTTTTACTTGTTTCAGTCATTTGACTGTGGCCATGCTGGAGCACCACCTTTAGTTAAGCAAATCAACCCCAGGACTTATTCTTTGTAAGCCTAGTACTTATTCTATCGGTCTCTTTTGCTGAACAGCTAAGTTATGGGGACGTAAATACACCAGCATCGGTTGTCAAGCAATGTTGGGGGGACAAACACAGACACACAAACATATACATACACACATACATATATATATATATATATATATATATATATATATATATATATATATACGATGGGCTTCTTTCAGTTTCTGTCTACCAAATCCACTCACAAGGCTTTGGTCGGCCCGAGGCTATAGTAAAAGACACTTGTCCAAGGTGCCACACAGTGGGACTGAACCTGGAACCATGTGGTTTGTAAGCAAGCTACTTACCACACAGCCACTCCTGCGCCTATCGTAAGATTGTGGTTTCTATTCCTGGACTGGCAAATGCATTGTGTCCTTGAGTAGAACCCTTCATTTCACTTTGCTCCAGTCTACTCAGCCAGCAAAAATGCATAATCCTGTGACGGACTGGTGTCCCATACAAGTGGAGAATATATAACCCAAGGACACCAGGCAACTGGCCCTTGTAAGTCAGCATGACTTGGGAAGGTGGCCTTTACCTTTACTTGACATACGTTTAACCACTATAAACAAATCATTTTTGACAGTTGTTTGCCAAAAGCTGAACACTCATGCATTATCTTATCTTTGACGAGAGAGTCTGTCGTTATTTTACTTTTGCCTTTTCTTACTTTAAATGCTTTCTATCATAGCCCCATGCCAACCAATGCCTTGTGAGTGAATTTGTTTGATAGAAACTGTGTGGAGGCCCACCATGTATGTGTGTGTGTGTGTTCATGTGTCTGCATTTTATATTGCCCACCGTCGCTTGACAACAGGTGTTGGTTTGTTTGCATCTCCATAACTTAGCAGTTTGGCAATTGACAATAGAGATAGAGATAATAAGTACCAGACTTGATTAGAAAAAAAAAACAAAATCACAACAACAAGGGTTAATTTGTTTGACTAAAACCCTTCATGCTCCAGCATGACCGCAGTCCATAGACAGACAGAGAGAAAGTATTAGCGGCATTTTGTCTGTCTTTACATTCTGAGTTCAAATTCCGCCAAGGTCAACTTTGCCTTTCATCCTTTCAGGGTTGATAAATTAAGTACCAGTTGTGTACTGGAGTTGGTCTAATCGACTGGCACCCCTGCCTCCCCAAAAATTTCGTGTCTTGTACCTAGAGGAGAAAAGACAGAGAGAAAGTAAGAGAAATTGCTGAATTTACAGAATTCTTCAAACCACAATAAATTTCTAAAAACAACCCCCCACCAAAAAAAAAAAACAAAAAAAAAGCAAAACAAAACAAACAGAAAAGTGTATAAAACACAATAAATAAAATGAATGGCTTCATTGGCAAGTTTATGTCTATAAAATTAATTACTGATTGTTTTTATAATCAGTGTATTATAATATTTAAAAAATAGACTTGCTATTATAATATTGGACATATTTGTGTTGTTGTTGTTATTGTTGTTGTTGTAGTTGTTGGTTTTTGTTTGTCTTGTGTTCATGTAGCGAGACACTTCGATGTAAATATCACAGTTTCTGACATTTGTGTTTCTCTTGCCTCGAAATGATAATATCGTCTTATTTACATTGATTTTTGCTGCTATTTTCTTGCTTATTAACATAACATAATAATATTTGTGTGCGGTGCATGTATGTGTGCGTGTGCGTGCCTGTGTACGTATGTCTGTGTATGTATGTTTATGTCTGGCACATATGCTATGTATGTATTTATTTATATATATATATATATGTATGTATGTATGTATGTATGTATATGTATATATGTATATATATGTATGTATGTATATATACATCTTCATTTACATATATATATATGTATATATATACATATGTATATGCATATATATATATACATATGTATATGCATATATATATATACATATGTATATGCATATATATATACATATGTATATGCATGTATATGCATATATATACATGTATATGCATATATATATATATGTATATGCATATATATATATGTATGTATATATATGTATATGTGTATATATATATATGTATATATATGTGTGTATATATACATACATATATATATATATATATATATATATGTGCACATACACATATGAATATGTATATTGCTATATACATACGTAAAAGAATATATTTATATATTTCGTTTTTTTTGTTTGGTTTGCAAGATTCTTGATGTAAACATATTTATGTATGTATGTGTGTATAATTACTCATGTATGTGTGGGTGGGCATTGTGAGTGGGTGTGTATTTGTGTGTGTGCATGTGTACTATATATATATGTATGTGCGTATACATATATTTATGTATATGTAATCGTTGTGTGTTTGTATTAATATATTGATATTTAATTCAGTTTGATAAGCATCTAAGCTATCTTTGAGAAATAATTTATTCATTTTTATCTACATTTTGGATTTAAATTAAATTACTAACATGTCAGAATGAATTTATCATGGATTTTATATTATTTTCTAAATTAGTGACTTTTCGCAGTAAATAAGTTTGTATTATATGACACAATTCAGATGGGGGTATGGAGTTTCTGTAAATAAAAGTTCAATGTTTAAGAAGAATATTCTTCGGTACCACTTCTGGGAATTGTTTCATAGGAGACAGAAGCTGTAATTTTTGAAACGAAATAACCATTTGATGCAGTTATTGATAAGATCATCGGTACCTTGTTGTTGTTGTTACCATGGTTTCCAAATTTCCAAAGTTTTAACATTGAATTTTTTTTCTGTTCACCAAATTGTAAGGCTTTGTGGTTGGATTTAGTAGAAGGAAACTGAAAGAAGCCTGTAGTAAATATAGAGGGTGAAAACATTATAGCTGTGTGATTAAGTAAGTTTGCTTACTGGCAACATGGTGGCCAGGTATTGTTGGTGTTGTAGTTATATTGTTTTTTTCTAATTGTATTGTTGTGGGTGTTTGGTCGCGAATAAACCCTCGTAGAACTAAGATCAAAGAACTAAGAGTAAGCCAAGTGTTTTCATTTGAAATGGATTTGCTCATCAACTGGGAGGGGTGCCCCCCTCTCTCACTATCTATCCATCCATCCATCCATCCATCATAAAAGGGTAAAATTGATTAATTAATTAATTAATTAATCAATATATATTGCGTACATATTTAATTGTAACACTCTCAAATTTATATTTTGAAATACTACACTGAAGAGGCGAAATAAGTAAGTAATTATAAATTTACTTTAATTCTGAAATGCGTATGTAGCTAATCTGAGTCATGTGGATTCGTTATTGCTTCTTTTTACCTATGTAAAACAGTGTGTTGCTGTCTGGGGGATGTTTATGGTAGCAGAAAATGGATTTTAACTCCTATTTTCTAAATGCAGTGTGTGGTGAAGCAATTAGCTGACCCCTAATTATGTTTATAATTACAGGATATTTGTGTGTATATATATATATATATATATATAAGGAGAGTTTACCAAAAAAAAACATAAAGACGAAGACAGGTGGTGTACAAAACAAACAGATGTATTAGTATAACGCTCAGGAATAGAAAAAGTCTTTTACGTTTCGAGCCTACGCTCTTCTACAGAAAAGGACACAGAAAAAACAAGAAGAGAAAAAAATGTGTGTAGTAGCTAACGATCTATCATGGCGACTATATATATATATATTTAATCAAAGGATATGTTAACCTTGTGAAGGGATGGTTGCATCCAAGGAAATACTGGTTGAACACCTATTATTTTTGGAGAATGAAATCCCTTTAAAAAGAATAGGTATATATTAAGCATATAATTTATCTCCATTCAAAAGTGGAATAGAAAATGGAGATATGGAAGTTAATAATTGTTTACTGTTAACAACATATTGGTCATCTTCCCTTCTTAAAGCCGTTTCAATTAATACTTAATAATTTAATTACAAATTTATGCATTAAATCTACATTTATGTGACATGAATGAAATTTCATCAGAGGAAAAAGACAGATGTGCCTTTGGATGTTATAGGTGAGTCTATCAATTCATTTCAGGAGACATTTCAATGTCTGTGAGAAGCGAAGATGACCAATTTGTTGTCAGTAATAAACAATTATTAGCTTCCTTCTCTCCATTTTCTTTTTTCTCCTTTTAAATAGATATAATGTGTATATATATATATATATATATATATATATATATACACACACACATATTTATATATGTATATATATATACATACATAGACATATATGCATATATATACATATACATGTATATATATATATATATATAATATATATATATATATATATGCATATATATATATACACACATATGTACACACACACACACACACATATATATATATTTATATTTATACATGTGAAAGAATGACAAGTAAGGTTAACCCTGGCGGAATTTGAACTCAGGGGCTAAACACAGAGAGGACAAACAAGGACAGAAAAACGGATTAAGTTGATTATATCGACCCCAGTGCATAACTGGTACTTATTTAATCGACCCCCGAAAGGATGAAAGGTAAAGTCAACCTCGGCGGAATTTGATCTCGGAATGTAAAAACAGGCGAAATATCTATTTCTATTTCTTTACATGTGAAAGAATGACAAGTAAGGTTAACCCTGGCGGAATTTGAACTCAGGGGCTAAACACAGAGAGGACAAACAAGGACAGACAAATGGATTAAGTCGATTATATCGACACCAGTGCGTAACTGGTACTTATTTAATCGACCCCCAAAAGGATGAAAGGCAAAGTCGACCTCGGCGGAATTTGAACTCAGAATGTAATGGCAAACAAAATACCGCTAAACATTTCGCCCGGTGTGCTAGCAATTGTGTCAACTCACCACTTTAATAATAATCTTTTTTATTCTTGGCACAAAGCGCGAAATTTTGGGAGAGGGGGCCAGTCGATTAGATCAACCCCAGTAAGCAACTGGTGCTTAATTTATTGACCCTAAGAGGATGAAAGGCAAAGTTGACCTCAGAGGGATTTGAACTCAGAACATAAAGACAGACGAAATGCTGCTAAGCATTTCACCTGCTATGCTAGCATTTCTGTCAGCTTGCCGCCTTAAAATTATATACACAGAACAGGTGGAGTGTTGATAATATTCTTTTCTAATCTAGGCACAGTGCCCAAAATTTTTGGGGAGGGAGACAGTCAATTAGATTGACCCCAGTATGCAACTGGTACTTAATTTATTGATCCCGAAAGAATGAAAGGCAAAGTTAACCTCAGAGGGATTTGAACTCAGAATGTAAAGATAGACTAAATGCTATTAAGCATTTTGTTCAGCATGCTAACGTTTCTACCAGCTTGCTGCCTTTAAATAATATTTTCTGCCCGAGCCACAAGGCCCGAAATTTTGATTAGATCAACTCCAGTACACAGCTGGTTGAATGTAAAGACAGATAAAATGCATTTCATCCAATGTGATAACATTTCTTATTTCTTTATTACCCACAAGGGACTAAACATAGAGGGGACAAACAAGGACAGACAAAGGGATTAAGTTGATTACATCGACCCCAGTTTGTAACTGGTACTTAATTTATCGACCCCGAAAGGATGAAAGGCAAAATCGACCTCGGTGGAATTTGTACTCAGAACGTAACTGCAGGCGAAATACTGCTAAGCATTTCACCCGGAGTGCTAACGATTCTGCCAGCTCACCGCCTTTAAATAATCTTTCCTGCTCTAGCCACAAGGCTTGAAATTTTTTTGGGGGGGTGGAGACAGTCGATTAGATTGACTCCAGTACGCAGCTGGTACTTAATTTATCGACCCCGAAAGGATGAAAGGCAAAGTCAACCTCGGCAGAATTTGAACTCAGAACGTAATGGCAGATGAAATACCACTAAGCATTTCACCCGCTGTGCTAACGTTTCTGCCAGCTTGCCGCCTTAATAATAATAATAATAATAATAATAATAATAATAATACATTGATCAGTCTGTGTTTAGTATACTAAAATGTGAAGAAAGTGCATTTAGAGTTTGCTACTTGGTGTTTTTCTGCAATTACTATTGGTGGTGTGCATCGCAGCAGCAGCAGCAGCAAGCAGCACATCGTTTGGAACTAATTAGATTATTGGTCCTGATATTTTTGTGTGGTGTTATGTAGAGAGTTCTGTAAGAGGAGGGCGGTGCTGTGGCTGGCAGGGAGGCATTTAAAGTGAATACGGATGGATAAAGATGGTGTGTAAGCGAGTTCTCAAGTAAACTGGGGGAAAGAATTAATGTCGAAAAGTCTGAGGTGAGTCGCTGTTATTAAGATTACAATTTTCCGGGCTATTAACCTGCTATTTAAAGTGTGTATATTTCTAATATTCATATCTACACATCGTAAATATTCAGTCTCAATATGAAGTTAATAGTGTGGAAAAGAAATAGATAAACTTGACTGGTGGAAGAGTTTCAAATATTGTTTTGACGAACATGTTATGCTGCTTTTAGTCTTTTAGTCTTTGAACAAAAGGAAGAATATCTTTAGACAGAATGACTGAAGAGAATGAAGGAATTAAGTGTGAACCATTAGATATTTGAAATGTTGAAATGGCTGCTGTGTTTGCTGTTGTTGTTGTTGTTTGGTTAGTTATTCAGTCAGTCAGTCCAAGATCAATCCTGATATGGTAGCAGACCTTTGATCAGAGGAATACCAGTTGTGATAATACCATTTTTTTTTTCCATTCAGACATAATGTATCTCAGACTACATATTCTAATGTATTCTTGGCCAATTTTTTCTTTTTTTTTTTTTGAAAGATAGTACTATGTGATTTTAGAGAGATTTCTCTGCTCTTTCTAGCGGGTGAAATGACCACTTAAAATTACCATCATTGACTCGTTAATACAGAAGCTGAATGTGAAGTATCTGAGACCCCCTTCGGTCATGACACAAACCATGGGATTGCACCTTGAAAGTTAACCCCACAGGCACAAGTCCGGGCAAGGCTGTCTATAGAAGACCAGCAGTCGCCCATGCATGCCGACCTCCCCTCTTCATGCCACCAGTGTTATCCAAGGGAAAGGCAAAGGCTGATACAGCTTGGCATCTGTGACATTGCAACTCATTTCTAAAACTGAGTGAACTGGAGCAATGTGAAATAAAGTGTCTTGCTCAAGAACACAACACACAGCCCGATCTGGGATTCGAGCTCACAACCTCATGATTGTAAGCTCGATGCTCTAACCATTGAGCCACATGCCTTCACAATGTGAAGTATACTACCAAAACAACTCTGTGTGTGCATATATGTAAGTGCATGTGTGCGTGTGTTTGTATGTGTGTGTGTGTGTGTGTGAGTGTGTGTTTGTGTCACCTTGTCTTGACATTGTGCCACAGATTTAGACGAGTGTTGCCTTCATGCAAAATGCTAACTTTTGTTTCCAATCTTCCATGAAAATATCTTGCCATGGTGGTGGTGGGGTGGGGGATGGGGAATATGTCCTTCTTTGGAAACGTGAGGGTTGGTGACAGGGAGGGCATCTAGCTGTAGAAAAAATCTGTCTCAGCAAATTCCATCTGACCCATGCAAGCAGACATGGAAAAGTAGCCGTTAAAGCAATAATGTTGATGAGATGGTGACGGTGGTGGCAACTATAGTGGAGGTGGCTGTGGCGGTGGTGGTGATTATGATGCTGATAGTGATGATAATGGTGGTGGTAGTGGCAGTTGTGGAGGGGTGATGAGGGTGGTGGTGAAGACAGTGGTGATGATGATGTTCATTGTGATCATAACAATGATGGTAATGGTGGTGGTGGTAGTGATGTTGTTGATGATGATGATGATAATGTGTGATGTTCTGGATGGTGTACCTGTCTTGAGACCACGTGTGGAAATAACAAAGCAGTTTACGTGGAAGAAGAGTTATTATGGTCATTTAATTACATTCTAATTAATGTTAATTTCATTTAAAATTTTTGAGACCTCATGAAATAAATTTAAGTAAAATTAACCGGTCTGTGTCCTTTTAAATGGCCAGAATAATTTTTCCATGTCAAGGTGGCTATTTGCTTTGTGCAGGCATGGGTGTATTGTTAAGACATTTGCTGAACCCAAAACCTTGGCGTTTTGGGTTCAGTCTGACTGTATGACTCCTTGGGCAAGTGGCTTCTACTATAGCCCCAGGCTGACCAAAGCTTCGTTAGTGAATTTCATAGATGGAATCTGAAAGAAGCCCAGAATATCATCATACATATCTATCTATCCGTCTGCCTGCCTGTCTGCTGGGTGTATGTGTGTGTGTGTTTGTGTGTGTGTGTGTGTGTATAGGTGCAAGCAAAGTTGTGTGGTAAGAAGCTTGCTTCTGTTTGAACTGAGAGGACACCTCGGTCTGAGCTCCATCCTAAAAAGAAAAAAGAACAAAAACAGCACCTGTTAAAAGTCGTCACGCTGGCATGCAGCTGGCGAAAGTTGAACTGAAAGACGCTGTAAGGTAAGACTCTTCGCTTTTTGAGTCCGGTAGGATTTTTTGCCTGTTGGTTTAAATTTTTTTGAACAAGCAGGGAGTCCTTACTGGATTTCGAAGCTTTTTGTCTGCCTTGCGGTGGAGATGTGTGTTGTCTCACATAATTGTGAGAAATTGTATTTGAAAATTTTTGTGCCCACGTGGATTAAAAGAATTGGCCAGGAGTACCTTTCGGCCGAAAATTTATTTCTTTACCTGGATTTGAACTCTCTTTTCACAGCTATCATTTATTTAAAAAAAAAAAAAGAACTTTATTTGAACTGTTATTTTTATTTTTTCTTCCCTACTATTGTGTCTTCTTTCTTTTTTTGTGTATCTTTCTTTATTTGAAAACGTATTGACGAACTATATTTGAACTTTTTATTTTAAAAAACATGGCGAAGGAAATATTAGGGTAGGAATTAACTCCTCCCAAATCATGGCTAAAAGAGCTTGAAAGGAAGACGGTGGTGTTGAGGACTTATTCAAAATTGCTCGATACCATAACCGTCTTTCCGAAAGCCACAATTTTGAAAGAGCTGGCAGAATACATGCCAGCTATTAAATTTATTTCACAGGGAGTCAAATTTGCAATGGTCTGGTTGCTATTTGACTCCCCCAAAGAAGCTTGCGATTTTGCAAGCCGGCCCCTCGAGGGGAAGGAAATAATGTTTCTTCCAAGCTACTGTGGAAAGAAATTTTTGAAAGCTTGGATCTGTGGTTTGCCACCCGGAGTTGAGCCCGAGTGGATAGAGGACTCTATTCGCCGGGGTCTAGGTGGTAGCAGTACCAAGCTGCTCAATGTAAAAATTTTGCCTGCGGCTGATTGGGAGGGGTCAAAAGCTGTGTTGACCCTATGGACCCAATCAGCCGAAAGTCTGGTTTTTCCCAGATTTTTTGAGGATGACCGGATCTAGGTATCCGGTGATGCTTGAGAGATGCCCCCCCCCCAAGTGTCACCTGTGCCTGGAGACCAGCCACATCAAGAGAAACTGCCCCAAGGACCAAAATAGGATCCTGGAGCAGTTATCAGAGGAACCACTCCCTGCTCCCTCAATGGAGGGAGAGAAGGAGAAGGATGTCGAGGAGGGGAAAACCTCCTCGAAAAAACGAAAGCGAAAGGTGGGCAACAATGGTTGCCCACCAAAGAACCCGAGAGCTGCAGGAGAAAAGGAGGACCTACTGGACACAGCAAGGGAACACCACTCTCACGCAGCCCAAGGGAAAAAGAAAAGAAAGAAGAAAAACGGGACATTGCTGGCAGGTTGTGACACGCTGCCGGCGTGTCCCAATTCTCCTTTGGCAGGTGTGCTGCTGGAGGAGAAATTTTTGGTCCTCTTCAACAAGGGAGGAACCTTGCAAAATGAAATCCAAAAAATTGAAAGGAAGTGCCGGTGGGAGCCCCTCCCACAGGCACTTCCTTAATTTTTTTGATTTTTCTGTCCTACACGGAGGACCCTGAGTGGCCTTCGCAGGTGGCTGCAGAGGTCTTATGCAAGAACGATCTATGGAAGATAATGAACTCCTTCCCGAAGGACTCCTTCAGATTTATGTTGAAACCTTTAAGTTCGGAACCGACCAAGTGCTTCGATGAAGCGAGGAGCCTGGCCGGGCGGAAAAGTTGAAGAGGTGTATTACCTCAAAAAGAGACTAAAAATGTAAAAAGTGATAGGATTATTACCTCGTGTTTGTGTTTTATTTTTAATTTTGAACTGTGTAAGAGGTTTATTGCCTCATTGTGTTTTTTAAAAAAAAAAGAAAAGAAGAACAATGTTTTAGAGAAGCGAAAGTCGGCGGGCACTTTTCGTCTTCTCCCATCCTTATCATCCATATATCATCATCATTCATCCCATTAATGTCTCTGTCTAGCCCTCAATCTTCTCTCTGTGTGCTGCCCTTGTGGCAAATTTAATGAAATAAAGAAGCTTGCTTCCCAACCACATAGTTCCAGGTTCAGTTCCACTGTAGGGCACCTTGAGGAAGTGTCCTCTACTATAGCCTTGGGCCAACCAAAGCCTGTGAATGAATTTGATAGATGGAAACTGTATTTGTACCCCGGCTGTCACTTGACAACCGATGTTGGTGTGTTTATGTCCCCATAACTTAGAGGTTCAGCAAAAGAAACCGATAGAATAAGTACTAGGCTTAGAAAGATAAGTCCTGGGGTCGATTTCTTTGACTAAAGGCATTGCTCCAGTATGGTTGCAGTCAAGTGACTGAAACAAATAAATGAAAAAAAGTATATATATGCATGTGTGTGTGTGTGTGTATGAAAGGGTGCTGAAAGGTTCCTTGCTTTAAAGGCCTAGCTAAAGGGGCCTGGTTGGAGGCTCAACCCTGTCAGTTTTTTTTTTTTACGGGGCTTCAAATAACTGAAGGTCCACTGTAGTAATGTGTGAATTTAAGAGGGGAATATGTTTATTAAAATCATAATTAATTGATACCCTTAAAACCAGGGACTTTTCTGCACCCTGCTCATGTGTGTGTGGTGTGTGTGTGTGGTGTGTGTGTGTGTGTGTGGTGTGTGTGTGTGTGTGTGTGTGTGTGTGTGTGTGTGTTCTGCCCACCACTCGACAATCAGCATTGGTGTATTTATGTTCCCATAACTTAACGGTTCGAGAAAAGAGACTGATAGAATAAGCACCAGGCTTAACAACTAAGTACTGAGGTGGATTCCTTTGGCTAAAATTCTTCAAGGTGGTGCCCCAGCATGGTCGCGATTTAATGAGTGAAACGAGCGAAAGAAATTAAAAAGGAAACAGTCAATGCATTCAACGCTAATTATGAATATGTTTTATCCAATTTCAGTTCGCTTGAACTCGCTGTGAAACACAAGACACATGTTGATACGGTTTTAGCATACAGACAGAAATATCTGCAAAACTTTAATAAAACTGAAACAAACAAGAAATTCCTTCAGTACATGGAAACGGTAAGTTCTGTATTTCTTTATTTTTCTGAAGCGAATCTATTTTCAGAGTTAATTTGCAATATTTTTTCAGCTTCTGAATTGATTAATATTAGAAATTCTGCTAGTGTTTTTGTGTTTAATACGGCTTGAAGGAAATATTATTTCTGTGTGGTTTATACACGTATTTGATAATATTTATACATACACACTCTATAAGCAATATGAGCGCATAGATAGAAAGTGATATATATTTATGTAAGTAATACATAGATACAAACTGAGTTATATTTACACATATTGCTTGCATTTTGTGTAATGTAAGCAATAAGGATGCATAAATATTGGGTTGTCTGGAAAGTTCATGCCGATTTATAGTAGCTTACCTTTCGACTTATTTTAGAACATGATTGAGTCCATAAAATAGGATTTGACTACACCTCCATTTAGAGCACAGTTTAAGCTATCTTTTCGTGGAAGAAGGTTTATGTTCCTATAACCTGTGTTAATTCTGTAACTCTTTAAAATGGAAGATAAGAAAGTTCATTTTCGGCACTTGATGCTTTGGGAACCTGACAAAAATTGCTGCAGCTCAGCTGGGATGTGTTACCCCACCCTCCATATTCACCAGAGATTGCTCCTTCGGATTTCCACTTATTCAGGTCTCTGCAGAATAGTCTTAATGGTAAAAATTTCAATTCCTTGGATGACACAAAAAGATACCTTGATAAATTCTTTGCTATGAAACCACCTCAATTCTGGGAAGAGGGTATTTTCAAGTTAAAGGAAAGATGGAGATGCATTGTGCAACAAAATGGTTCATGTTTGGTTGATTAAAAATGTAATGGCAAGTATTTATTGACCTTTATCTTTCCTTTAAAAATCGGCACATACTTTCTGGACAACCCAATAGAAAGCAAATTATGCAATACAAATAACAAGGTGATATTTTTTTCAAGCACAGAGTTGCCATTAGAACAGCCAAAATACCAGGTAAATTACCCTTACAAGGCGGAAAAATTTGTCAATGACCAGGCTTTCGGGGTCAATAAATTAAGTACCAGTTGTGTCCCGGGATTTATCTAATTGACTGGCCCCCTTCCTCAAAATTTCGGGCCTTGTGCCTAGAGTAGAAAAGATTATTATTATTATCTGCATTTGAAAAAATATCTTCTTATTAGTATCGTACGATACTCATTTTTCATGCACCTGATAAAAGAACAAATATTTGTTTGTCTACATTTATATACACAAAATAAATTATATTCACATGCAGACACAACATAAATATTTGTATGTACACAGGAAGTTGGCAATATTTTCAAATGTGTGGCTGAGGTAGGCTGCAAGCATAGGGCCAGTGATTTCATGTGAATGGCCAAGAGGCCTTGCCGAAAGCAGAGGATGAAGGAAGTGATGTGAGATGAAGAATGACTGGTGTGAGCCTCTTTTGCTTTAGGGCTGTCGCTTAGGATGGATGTGGTGGCTGTGTGAGTGGAGGGAGTTTTCTGTTAGGTTCTGGACAGAGGTTAGGTGGGTTGGGCTCCTATGGGTATATCCCAACTGGAAAGGATTGACATGCCAAGAGTGGTAGGTGAATTATGACTCTACCACAGGAATTGAACCGTATTGACATGTACACAGAAAGTAAATAATATTTATAAATATGCAGGAAGTATACAATATTCGCATAAAAACAGGAAGCAGACAATCTTCATCATCATCATTTAACATCCATTGTCTGTGCTGGCATGGGTTGATGGTTTGACCAGGGCTGGTAAGTTGAGGGGCTGCACTAAACACCAGTCTGATTTGGCATGGTTTCTACAGCTGGATGCCCTTCCTAATATCAACTATTCCGAGAGTGTTATGGATGCTTTTGCATGCCACCAGCATGGGTGCCAGTTGCTTGATACCCTTATTTACAATGACTACGATTTCACTTGGCTTGATGGGTCTTCTTCTCAAGCACACCATGTGTTCCAAAGTCATTTGGTCATTTGTCAAGCATATTGCCAACGGTCTCGGTCATTTGTCAATATTTATACATATAGGAAAGCGGCAAGCTGCCAGAAACATTAGCACGCTGGGTGAAATGCTTCTTGGTATTTCATCTGTCTTTACATTCTGAGTTCAAATTCCGTTGAGGTCACCTTTGCCTTTCATCCTTTCGGGGTTGATAAATTAAATACCAGTTGAGTACTGGGGTCAGTCTAATCGACTGCCCACCCCCCTCCCCAAAAATTTTGGGCCTTGTGCCTAGACTAGAAAAGAATATTTAAGGCACTGAGCTGGCAGAATTGTTAGCATGCCGGGCGAAATGCTAAGGGGTATTTCGTCTGTCTTTACATTCTGAGTTCAAATTCCGCCAAGGTCGACTTCGCCTTTCATCTTTTTGGGGTCGATAAATTAAGTACCAGTTGCCTACTGGTGTTGATCTAATTGATTGCCCCCCTTCCCAAAACGTTCAGAGTAGAAAAGAATATTTATACATATATGAAGTAAACAAGTAGACAATATTTAGCATTTTTTTTTGTTTCGCTTCATGTTCTGAGTTCAAATTCTGCTCAGTTTGCTTGTGGGTTTCACCTTTTAGGGTTGATAAAATAAATACTGGTGAAGCACTGGGGTCGATATAATTGGCTAGCCTCCTCCTCTGAGATATCAGGCCTTGTGCCTGTAATAGAAAGGTGTGTTTAGGTGTGCAAAGTGTTTAGGTGTGTATTTACACATTCTTTCAATAATGATGTACACCAACAGGGAGAATCTAATTGGACATAAAAATCATGTCTGATGATGGGGAAATATTACCCTGCTTGGAAACAGATAAGAGTTGGCAACGAGAAGAGCATCTGGCTGTTGAATGGCAACAGGAAGGGCATCTTACTCGGCAAATCACACCTGACCCATGCAAACATAGAAAACTGGATGTTAAAACGATGAGGATGATGATGATGACGACGATGATGATTTTTCCATCCTTTGTAAGCTGTGGAAAGGCCTTTGTTGTAAACTAAAGCACATTTTTCAAAAACTGGTCCCTTTGTACCTTCTACTTGTAGACTACATAGGCACAGGAGTGGCTGTGTGGTAAGTAGTTTGCTTACCAACCACATGGTTTCAGATTCATTCCCACTTCGTGTCACCTTGGGCAAGTGCCTTCTACTATAGCCTCAGGCCAACCAAAGCCTTGTGAGTGGATTTGGTAGATGGAAACTGAAAGAAGCCTGTCGTATATATGTATATATATGTATGTGTGTGTATATGTTTGTGTGTCTGTGTTTGTCCCCCCACCCAACATCGCCTGACAACCAATGCTGGTGTGTTTACGTTCCCGTAACTTAGCGGTTCAGCAAAAGAGACCAATAGAATAAGTATTAGGCTTACAAAGAATAAGTCCTGGGGTCGATTTGCTCAACTAAAGGTGGTGCTCCAGCATGGCCACAGTCACATGACTGAAACAAGTGAAAGGGTATAGACTAAGAGTACATTTCTATCACCATCACTTCTTGCAGCAGCAGTACCCCCCCTCCACCGCTACCACATCCACCACCATCCCACCACTAGTGCCACCATCACCACCATTGTTGCTACTGCTGTTGTCAATTATGTCACTCAGGACAGCATTTTTTTAAATTGAATTTTCTGAGAAAAAATTGCAGGGTTCCACAAAATGGAATCTGATAAATGGAAAAAAAAAAATTAAAAAATGGTATTTGCCAATGTTAAAATAATTATTACATAATATTTTTTCTTAATTGCCATCATTTTCACCACCACCACTACTACTATAATCATCATCATCCCCCATCACCACCATCACTGCCATCATTATCATCACCTCCAACATACCATCACCACCATTGTCATCATCATTATCAGTTTTTCCAGCCACTTTCCATGTTGGCATGGGTTGGACAGATTTTCACCATCCAAGTCCACTCTCACTTGCCATTACAACTCCTAAAACCTAATTTCCATTATGTGTCATTTATATTGGTTTGTAGATCTGGATGTCCTTCTCAATGCGAACTACTTTACAGTGTAGTGGGTGCATATTTTCATAGCACCAACTCTAGAAGGGTTGATTATACCTTGGCAAGACAGGACTAGAGGGATTTCCAAACCCTACACTTTCTCTGCTTATTTGACCTCCCTTCCATCAATCATTCTTGAAGAATATTTAACCTTTAGTATTCTGTAGGTGCATCATGTCACTGTATGAGTTTTCTCCCCTGTAGTAGCAGGACAGTGGCAGGGGAAATAAATCCAGAAAAAAAAATGCAGTATGTTAGAGGTTAAAAAAACAGAAACTTCAAAGAAAATAAAATTAAAATGTGAGACACTTTCCGTTTAATTCAATAACATGATCCTAATTTTTATAATCTCATGTGATATAAGATATTTTGTTGTTTAATCCTTTAGCTATATTCAGCCCAAATATTCTACCTGTTTTAAGTTCAAATTGGCCAGATCCAGCCTCTCATACCTGCCCTGCAATGTCATTCTAAAACTTAACAGTTAACTCGTTGAAGTCTCAAAGCTACAAGATAATACATGATTAATTCAAAACAATGTTGATAAATATGTGTTAGATTTGATAAAGTAATCTGAATGCTAAAGAGTTGAAGCAGTTTTAATCTCAGCTGTTGTTAATCCTTAACCACTACCTTCACTGCAAAAATACATGTAGATGTGTGCCCCTTTAAGTTGATCAGATTGAAAAGACAGTGGACGAATAGCAGCGTGATTCAGAGTTGCAGAGAAAAGGGGAAAATGACAGCTGTAAAGGACAGGATGCAATAACAGAAGGAATAATGCACAATGGAAGTGTGTTGCACATTCCACTGCACAATTGCTATCTGCTTCTGCTTTGTGTAACTGCATTTGTCTGCTGAACACTGCGGAAGATATGCCTCAGTGAATGCCTTAGAGGGGGACTATAGGGACAGTTGGCTGCCCCCTGTTACTAGTGTTGCTGCTGCTGCTGTTGTTATGTGTGTGTGTATATGTGTAAAGTGGCTTAGGTTTGTGAAGGGAGCTGCTGAAATAATTGGGCCCCATTGATGTAGGGTTGAAAAAAAAGGGATCATTGGAGTAAGGAAAAGATGTGATTAAACCGAAGAACAACTGTGTATCTCAAGTTTAAACTTATATTTCTTTGTAATGTTCAGATTGCTGCTCTCTGTTTGTCTGTGTATTTGTCTGTCTGTCTGTCTGTCTATCTATCTATTATCTGTCTATCTATCTATTTATCTATCTGTGTCTGTCTATCTACATCTCTGTCTATGTATGTATGTATGTATGTATGTATGTATGTATGTATGTATGTATCTATCTATCTATCTATTATCTGTCTATCTATCTATTTACCTATCTGTGTCCGTCTATCTACATCTCTGTCTATGTATCAATTTATCTATCTATCTATCTATCTATCTATCTATCTATCTATCTATCTATCTATCTGTCTACATCTCTGTCTGTTTGTCTGTCTCTCTCTTTCTCTCTGTATATATATATTTATATATATATTTATATATATATATATATATATATATATATATATACTTACACACACACACATATCTTTCTATGTATGCATGTATTATTTATTTTTCTGTCTATATATATGTATGAATCTATTATCTATCTGTCTGTACGTGTCTGTCTGGCCTCAATCAATCAATCAATCAATTAATCAATCAATCAATCAGTCAATCAATCAATCCGTCTGTCTTGCTCTGTGTGTGTATATATACGTATGTATGCATTATCTATTGCTATTGTATGTCTTTATGTTGGTCTCCATGCTTTTCTATCCATCCTGTCTGTATATCTTTATATCTATGTCTGTCTACCTCTCTCTCTCTCTCCCCCTCTATTTCTGCACATATATATCAGTCAATTCTTCCACCCATCCTCCATCCACCCAACCATATATCCGTCTCTCTTTTCCTTCCTTCCTTCCTTCCTTCCTTCCTTCCTGCCTTCCTACTCTTCTCTCCTCTCCATCCTCTTTAATGCCATCAAACGTCTTCAGAGGGAAAGACCTAAAGCAATGCAGTTAAATTCTAAAACAAAGAATTGAATGGTTCCTACAGATTATTTCTTGTTATTTATCCTGATTATGAAATCTCATTCAACAAAAACCAAAATAAGATACAAATATTTACCATTTTATCACTTGCAATTCCACTTTTAGAATATTTCACAGTCTGTGAATGGCAATTTTGTTTTCAATTGAATATGCTGTTTCAATAGAAATTCTAAAACACACACACCTGTCTTAATTCCATGTTATGGAGATATTCTGATCTCTGATTTCAATATTTCCTTGACAACACTCAAAGTGGTGATCTATTTGAATGGAACGATTCGTGGCATTTAGTCCTTTGTAGTTACTAAAATGGTGTCTTAATAGGAAGAAGCATTGCTCCGGCAGACTCTTATGGAATTAGTTTGTAACAGTACTTTGCAGTGGCGTGCACACACAAACACACACTCATGCATACATATGTGTGTATATATATGCATATATAGATATTCATAGATATACATACACAGACACACAATCAAATATATAAATGTATGTATACATATATATATATGTATGTATGTATGTATGTATGTATGTATGTATGTATGTATGTATGTATGTATGTATATATATATGCATACACACACCACACACAGACATAAATATATACATGTAATATATATATATGTATGTATGTGTGCTTATGTAAATATGTGTATATATATATATATATATATATATATATATATATATATATATATATATGTATGTATGTATATATGTATGTGTGTGTATATATAAATATATACATATATACAGAGCAAATTGCCTATATATGTATATAAAGATATATATTCAGATATATATGTAAACACACACACACACACATATCTCTCTCTCTCTCTCTCTCTCTCTCTCTCTATATATATATATATATATATATATATATATATATATATATATATGTATGTATGTATATAAACACACAAAAATGTATATGTTTTTAAGCACTTTCCCCATATCTTTTCCACGTCTAGTTTCTATTTTCTTTTTGAAACATATTTCTATTATATATATATATATATATATATATATATACACACATAAGATAAAATTCCCACAGCCATATACGGACATTCATAAGAGGTATTGGAAATCATTATCGATAATTAGATTTTGCTGCCAAACATGCTATGCTAAATGCCAAGTCAGGTAATATTTATATCTAAGTACTTTCGAAACCCCTCTTGTCTTTACTTTACACAAGATATATAAGTATATATATATATGTGAATATTTGTCTTGTTGTTGTTGCTGTTGAAGAAACACAACAGCAGTGTTGTATCTGGTTTTTTGTTTTTCTGGCATAATGTATCTTAGACTACAATATCCATTGTGCTCTTCTTTTTCTTCTTTTTTTCTTTGATTGGTTTCTATGAGAGTCAAGTGTGATTGAAAGGAGATTTGGCTGCTATTTCTAGCAGTTTAAAAGTGCTGAATAGAGGGTTCTAGTTTTGGCTGAATGAATGAATGTGTGTGTGTGTGTGTTTGTGCTCACATGCATATGTGTGTGTATGCATACTTGTGTGTCTATTTGCAAGCATGTGTACGTGTGCCTCTCTCTCTCTCTTTTACTTGTTTCAGTCATTTGACTGCAGCCATGCTG
>NC_043015.1:51411145-51448645 GCF_006345805.1 Octopus sinensis
GGCATTCTTATAAAAATAAGAAAAAAGCTGTCCGCTTATTAGCTCCATGAGGCCATCGCCTTAAGTTAGCTATTTGATACACAAACTGTATCCATATAACCTTATTTCTATTTTCTTCCCTATTTCTAAATTTTGTATTCAATAATCTCTTAATCTGCAGATGGTCACATTTCAGCATATTTTTCCCATCTTCAGTGTAGATGCTTAAGATTGCATTGCATTGCATTGTATCAGTTCAGGCAATGAAAAGAGAAAGAGAGAGAGAGGGGGGTGGAGGGAGGAGAGGGGCTAATAATAGAGAGGAAATGAAGCAAAATGATAAAGCTGATACATTCAGTTTTAAGTACAATCATACTGAATAACGGTTAATTATTTTCCTGCTAAAACTTGGAGCAGTAGATCAAGTCTTTGAATATTTCAGAAAAATTTCCATTTCAATATTCTTAATTTTTTTTTATTCTCTATTAACCTTGATGTCAGCCATTTTAGTCGTCTTACACAATCTGAATAAGCCAACCTCCATGTTGACAAAGGAAAAATCAGCTAAACAGCCAAGCACAGTACTGCGTTTTTTGTTTGTGTAGTATTGGTCGTGACATGCCCTATTTTCTAGCATATATTGTAAACATGTAGCATATATTGTAAACATGTAGCATATATAGTGAACATGTAGTATATATTGCAAACATGTAGAATATATTGTAAACATGTAGTATATATAGTAAACATTAGTATATATTGCAAACATACAGCATATATTGCAGACATGTAGCATATATTGCAAACATGTAGTATATATTGTAAACATGTAGCATATATTGTAAACATGTAGCAATATTGTAAAGATGCAGTAAACATTGTAAACATGCAGCATATATTGTAAACATGTAGCATATATTGTAAACATGCAGTAAACATTGTACACATGCAGCATATATTGTAAGCATGCAGCTTATATTGTAAACATGCAGCTTGTATTGTAAACATGTAGCATATATTGTAAACATGCACTAAACATTGTAAACATGCAGCATATATTGTAAACATGCAGCATATATTGTAAACATGTAGCATATATTGTAAACATGCAGTAAACATTGTACACATGCAGCATATATTGTAAGCATGCAGCATATATTGTAAACATGCAGCATATATTGTAAACATGCAGCTTGTATTGTAAACATGTTGCATGTATTGTAAACATGTAGCATATAGTGTAAACGCTTGAACATCATTACAATATTTCCAAATCTTGCTGCATTTCTCATTGAAATTTTTGCGTCCTCCAGTGTCACTTTACTCTATATGTTGACCTACCAATTTTTTTGTTACTCTCTTTTTACTCTTTTACTAGTTTCAGTCAAATCGACTGTCGCCATGCCGGAGCACCACCCTTAGTCGAGCAAATCAACCACAGGACTTGTTCTTTTTAAGCTTAGTACTTATGCTATCGGCCTCTTTTGCTGAACCACTAAGTTATGCATACGTCAACACACCAGCATCGGTTGTCAAGCGATGTTGGGGGGGAACAAACACAGACACACAAACATATACACACACACAGACATATATATACAGGGTCAGGCAAAATGATCTGACACATTTGTAGGTTAAATAAAAGGCAAATGAAGTAAAGAAACAAAGAAGTGTTTTTATTTTTGAAAAGTACATATAATGCCATTTTGTTTCATTATGTTTTAAAAATTAAATCAGTCAAATGGGATCGATTATTGTCCACACACTGTCGAAGGCGTTCATGAAAGTTGTCAATAACTAGGCGGGTCATTTCATGTAGAATGGCAGTAATTTCTTGACGAATTGCATCTTTAAGTTGTTCAATAGATCGAGGGCGATTAATGTATACCTTTGACTTGAGGTATCCCCAGAGAAAAAAATCGTCATATATATATATTTACATATATATATATGACGGGCTTCTACACACACAGACATATATATATATATATATATATATATATATATATATATACATACATATATATGACGGGCTTCTTTGAGTTTCCATCTACCAAATCCACTCACAAGGCTTTGGTCGGCCTGAGGCTATAGTAGAAAACACTTACCCAAGGTTCCATGCATTAGGACTGAACCTGGAACTATATGGTTTGGAAGCAAGCTTCTTACCACACTGCCACTTTTTACCTCTGCCTTAGCAAAGGTAGAGGTATTGTTTTCAGTCATGTTTGTCTGTGGACAAGATATCTCAAGAACCGCTGGATGGATTTGGATGAAACTTTCAGGGATGCTTGGCATCGTGACTGGTATGAGCTGATTGGATTTGGGGATCAATCTGGTGTTGGACAAGGATCCAGGATTATCTTTCCATTTTTTACTTTACATGTATATGTAAAGTTTCACATAGTTCTCTTGTACACACACACACATACACACATATACTCACACATTACCATCCCATTTCCATTGTACATACACACACGCATGCAAACATACCTCTCTTTTACACACACATATACTCACACTTCAAACGCTGTTTATTGGCTTTTTCACTCCTTCCTTCGTTATTCATCCATCACCCCTTCCTTTCTCATTCATATGACGCTCTCTTTGCCACTTTGTTTCATCTTTCTCATTGTCATTACTTTCTTTCACTCCCTCTCAGTCATGGCTATTACTCTCACTACTTCTCCTTCACTGTATTAGTATTTCATCTCCTCTACCTTCACCTCTCACTCTCTCTGTATATATGGATTATTTTTCTGTTTGAGAGCTATCAGGTTCATTCTTAGTATTCTCGTTTGTGAGAGCTATATCATTTCAAAATTTAACCACATGTTAATTGTTGGTGATGTTTTTATTCTGTCTTCCTTTTCTATTGGACTTTCCTCTGTCTCCTGTTTATGAAGAAGAGATCCGCTCAAAACATAAAACCACCTATATATATATATATATACATACATATATATATACATACATATTGGACCACTAAACTCAGCATGTTTTTCCCATTCTCTCTCTATTTCATCTTATTCCTCTCTGTAGAAGAGTGCAAGCTTGAAACGTAAAAGACTTTTCCACTTTTCCCAAGCGTCAAACTAATACACCCGCTTGTTATTCCAACACCTCTCTTTATCTATGTTTTTCTATAAATTTGAACTATATTCATAGATATATGTATATTTCATCACACACAACATGGACCAAATTTCTTCTTAAAAAATATATATTCAAATAAGTAAAACATAATATCATAATAGCGATAGCGAAACCAGTCGATATATTAAGAATTATATTAAAACTATTTAAGTGTGCATATTTTCCTTTTTTAATTTCTTATATACATTACAACTCACCACGTGGGGATAATCGAAATTCCTCTTTTCTGTTACTACTATATATATATATATATATATATATATATATATATATATATATATAAAACCCTCCTTCTTTCCTGAGCGTCCAATAATACTTTATTTGTTCCACATCCTTGTGTTGTTGTCTTTTTGTTTTCTTGTTTGGATTAACTATATATATATATATCCTTTCGGGGTCGATAAATAAAGTTCCAGTTTCGCACTGGGGTTGATGTAATCAACTTAATCCCTTTGTCTGTCCTTGTTTGTCCCCTCTATGTTTAGCCCCTTGTGGGAAGTAAAGAAATATATATATATACATATATATATATATATACATATATGTATGAATATATATCTATATATATATCTATAAACCTCTATATACATATGAGTGTGTGTGTGTATATATATATTTATATACACATACATATGTATATATCCATATATATATTTTTTGTATGTCTTTGTGAATATATATGTATATATATATATGTGTGTGTTTGTGATAAGGGTCAGGTAGTGGTATTAATAATTCTCCCTTTCCTTCTTTCGCAGCATAGTTGCAAAAAGAAAATATAAACAACTTTTGAGTATCAAAAACAAAAGTAAGAAAACCAAATAAAACACACAAAAAAAACATGAACAAAAACAATCTCCCCGCAATATTCCTGTAATTTTTATCAATACCAACAATGCGAATAAGAGTGTACAGTGACACATCTATCTAAATGATAGCTTGAGGTAGACTTGTATTTCTCGTTTGTGAATACAGGCCTAAAAACTGATCACATTTGCGGCTCAAACGTACATATCAACATTCAAAAGTTCCCTCCATAATTCCTGGTTATTTTTCAGTTTTTTTTGTTTTTTTTTCATTAATATGTAGTCTTTGCAACAGTGGTGGTGGTGGTGGTGGTGGTGGTGGTAGTGGTTAGGGTTGGGATAGTGCAGTGAGGTTGCAGCCCGAGCTATGAAATATTAAGGAATATGTTTTGCCTTAATGTCAACAAACTGTACTGAACTTTTGCAAGATGTAATTCGAAATAATTGCTTGTTGTCATGGTTAGACAAAGCAGCCAGGTCTCATTTGTCAGGTTTACAAATAATGATGAATGTAAATTAGATCTCCTGCCACCCCACCCCACCCCCACACACACCTCCCCATCCATCCACCTACCTGCCTCCTCATTCACATACCTTGCCTCCATCTCTCACCAATCCCCCCCTGTTCTCTGTTTGCATCTCATTCTCCTTCGCCTCATCACCCATCAATCTGATTTGCATTTTTTCCAATCTTGTTTTGTTTTGTTTTGTTTTTTTTTTAGAATTTTTTTGTTGTTGTTGTTGTTTGTCATTGACATTGTTTTTTTCTTTTTTCTTTCTTTTTTTTTATTTATGGCAATGGCACCGGTGGTGGTGTACATTGTTCCATCAATAATTTTTGAAAATGTTGCTACACCATGAAGTTCTTGTTCTACTTTTGGAATCTTTTTTTTCTTAAATTTTTTGGATAAATCAAAAACTATAAAATTTTTTAACGAAAATAAATAAATAGGTGCAGGAGTGGCTGTGTGGTAAGTAGCTTGCTTACCAACCACATGGTTCCGGGTTCAGTCCTACTGTGTGGCACCTTGGGCAAGTGTCTTCTACAATAGCCTCAGGCTGACCAAAGCCTTGTGAGTGGATTTGGCAGATGGAAACAGAAAGAAGCCCGTCATATATATGTGTATATATATATGTATGTGTGTGTATATGCTTGTGTGTCTGCTTTTGTCCCCCAACATCGCTTGACAACCGTTGGTGGTGTGTTTATGTCCCCCGTCACTTAGTGGTTCGGCAAAAGAGACTGATACAATAAGTACTGGGCTTACAAAGAATAAGTCCAGGGGTCGATTTGCTCGACTAAAGGCAGTGCTCCAGCATGGCTGCAGTCAAATGACTGAAACAAGTAAAAAAGAGTAATTGTTATAATAATGATATAATTGTGAAAATAACAATGTAGCAGTAATAATAATAATAATAATAATAATGATAATAATAATTTATTTGCCATCAAGTTGAAGGATTAGGGGTATAATATGATGACAGATATAAAGCTTGGCAGTTAATTCATAATCAAATGATAAATTGGAAGTATACATGGTACATGATAGAACAAAGAAGTGAAGTATATATATATAGGGTGATTCAAAAGTCTCCATACATAGGAAAAATTTATTCTTTCGTAAGAAATAGTTTATAAAACACCCCTAGATCACCTGATCTGACCCCTCTTGATTTCTATATTTGGGGGAATTTGAAAGGCATGGTGTATCGCAGAAAGATAAAAGACATAAATCATTTGAAGGAATGCATCACCAACTCCTTTGCATCTGTATCACTAGATGTGCTATTACGAGTTCACAATGAGTGGGGTAAACATATTGCAATGTGCATTCAAAACAATGGTAACCATATAGAATAGAGCCTGTTTAATAAATAAAAAAAAACTGTTCTTATAAACTGTTTCTTATAAAAAAATAAATTGTACCTATGTATGGCGACTTTTGAATCACCCTGTAGTATGCAATAATATAAAAAGAAGAATGATTGTGATGTGTTTCTCCTGAGGAGAACCTCTAGGTATAATCAAGGAACCTACCATCCCACTTTTGGCATTTTTGCAACTTTCATCCACCTTTCGATAAATTCACTCGAGGTCAACACTTCCTTCTCCACATTCACTTGCCTTTTTGAGTGAAACTTGAAAAAATTTGATGAGTCCCCTACTAAAGAGGAATTCCCCTGCGCTCATTCCTTCTCAGCCTCATCCACCAAATAATCTCTTTTGCCACCATTAGGGGGTTCCCTGCCACTCATCCTCTATATATTCTTTTCTACTCTAGGCACAAGGCCCAAAACTTTTGGGGAGGAGGGCAGTCGATTAGATCAACCCCAGTATACAACTAGTACTTAATTTATCGACCCCAAAAGGATAAAAGCAAAGTCAACCTTCGTGGAATTTGAACTCGGAACATAAAGACAGACAAATAATGATGATGATGATGATGATGATGCCACCGCCGCCAATGACGTTGATAATCTTTTTTACTCAAAGTACAAGGCCTGAAACTTTTTGGGGGTTGGGGCAGTTGATTAGATTGACTCCAGAATGCAACTGGTACTTAATTTATCTACCCCAAAAGTCAACCTCAGTGGAATTTGAACTCAGAACGTAAAGATGGATAAAATACTGCTCAGCTTTTTGCCCTGCATGCTAATGGTTCTGGCAGCATGACACCTTAGTAGTAGTAGTAGTAGTAGTAGGAATGATAATTGTAATAATTATAGTAAGAACTATAGTCATAAAAAAATAAAAACAATAATAATAAAAATAATAGTAATTGTAATAATAATGTTGATGATGATGATGAGAGGTGAAGAACAACATCAAAACCTTGAACCAAACAGCAAAAGTAAATATTCAACTAAAAACCCAATAAATAAGAAAGAATTCCGATGCAGTAAAAGTTTGTTCTCCCTGGAATTTTGGTCCTGTCGCCGCCTTCATCTTTTCCTAGCACCAACTCTTTTCACTCTCTGTTCCGTTACCATTGTCTTTATCTTACCCTTGTTTTTGTTTCATTTTTGGTTGGTTTGTTTTATTTTATTCCATACAGTATGCTTACACATCCATCCATCCATCCATCCTTACATACATACATATATATAAATATGTTTATATATGCATACATACATATATATATATATATATGCATGTGTATATATATAAATATATGTATATATATATATGTGTATATATATGTATGTATATATATGTATATATATTTATGTATATATATGTATATATATATATCTATATATTTGTTTTCTGTTCTGTTTGATTTTTGGGGGTTGTTTTTTTTTTTTGAATTAAAAAAAAAACTTTTGTTACATTATTAGACTAACGGCGTTTATTTATTTATTTATTTCGAAAAAAAAAATTTTTTCTTTCAATCTCCAGCAGAATCATTTTCAGCTAATCTTGTTTTACCCATCTGCCCCACTCCATACACACACACACTATCTCTGCCTGCCACCCAGCTCTTACCATTCCGAATTTATACTCTTCCAAATTCTATTTCAGCTTGCCAACTCATTAGTTACGGCATATTGTGGCGGCAAAAAGACTCGCTCACCCCCCTCCCCCTCTCTGATTCTTCATCAGATAATACATGTTTGCCCTCCCCACCCTCTGACCTTCAGCACCCCTCCCCTGTCCCCACCACATCGTCCCTCCTCCTCCTCTCTCTCTCACTCCTATTTTTCACTTCACACCCCCTTCTCACTTCAGCCCACCCCTCCACCCAACCCATACTCCCCCCTGCCGTTCTACCCACACTAAATTGTAGTTATGTAATCAAAAATATTTCTTTAATTATCATAGAAAATTACACATGATTATTATTATTATTATTATTTTATTTATTTATTTACTTTTTAAAGTTTCATAAAACTATTTTGGAGCCATGTATATATGCAACTGTATGTGTTTATGTATGTGTGTATGCATGTGTGCATATGTGCATGCTTGTATGCACATATGCATGCATGTATGTATGCATGCACATGTGTTTGTATGCATGTATGCTTATATGTATGGATGCATACATGTATGTATGTGTATATGTCTGTAGATATGTGTATGTATGTATGTAGGTATGCATGTGCGTATGTATGTATGTAAATGTATGTATGCATGTCTGTATGTATGTATGTGTATGTATGTGTGCTTGTTTGTGTGCTGTTTGTCGTTTCTGCTTTTTCATTTAAACATTTTAATCAACGATTTGTTTATTAATTTTTTTCATTCTGAAATTTTTTTAAAAATTTGCTTATTTTTAAACTTAAAAAAAAAAATTTTTTTTTCTTTTTTTTTTGCTTTAAAAAATTTTATTTTATTGTCGTCGTTGTTAGTCAAGATTTCATTTTTCAAATAGTTCGTCAGTCAATTGTCCGAAATCAGATAATTAATACTAATTTCCTTGGCAGTGTTGACCGCTTTCTGCTGGCTGCCAGTAATTACCTCCCTCTCATTAAGAACCTCTCTGAAGAGAAGTCAATAAATGCTGATCTCCTTATTTCCACACAACATTAATTCGTAACAATTGAAATACATTGAGGTCTAGACAATATGTGCATGTGTGCTTTTTGTTTTGTTTTAGTTAATTGCTACAATCTCTGAGTGTGTGTGTGAGAATGTATATGTATGTGTGCGCATGCGTGTGTGAGTATGTATGTGCATGTGTGTGTGTGTGTGTGTGTGTGTTTTTATGCATGCCTGTGTTAGAGATTGGTTAATCAGCTCCTGTACACGCAAACAAACACGAACAAACACACACGTATGTGTGTGTGTTTCATTATGTGTCACCACCACCATCATCATCATCATCATCAATCTGTCATCATAGGTGTAGGAGTGGCTGTGTGGTAAGTAGCTTGCTTACCAGCCACTTGGTTCCGGGTTCAGTCTCATTGTGTGGCACCTTGGGCGAGTGTATTCTACTATAACCTTGGACCAACCAAGACCTTGTGAGTGAATTTGATAGATGGAAACTGAAAGAAACCTGTCATATATATATATATTGGTACGTCATGTGCCGGTGGCACATAAAAAGCACCATCCAATTGTGGCCGTTTGCCAGCCTCGTCTGGCACCTGTGCCGGTGGCACGTAAAAGCATCCACTACACTCACGGAGTGGTTGGCGTTAGGAAGGGCATCCAGCCGTAGAAACATTGCTAGATCAGACTGGCCCTGGTGCAGCCTTCTGGTTTCCCAGACCTCAGTTGAACCATCCAACCCATGCTAGCATGGAAAGCAGACGCTAAACGATGATGATGATATATATATATATATATATACATATATATATACACACACAAAAATTTTATAATTGTGAGCATAATTATAATTAGGGTTCAGCAGAATTTGCTTCACCACATGCCGAAATTTAGAAATAGCAGTTAAGATACTATTCTACTACCATAAGATATCTCTCAGAAAGCAATACTCTACAACTCATGCAGGTAAAGAGAAAAAAATAACGAATCCATGAGTTGTAGAGTATTGCTGTCTGGGAGATATCTTATGGTAGTGGAATAGTATTTTAACTACAAATTCTGGTGATCCCTAATTATAATTATGCTCATAATTGTAGAATTTTTGTATAAGTTTACTGATAATGGTAAAATTATTAATTAGTTAATTAATTTTACCCTTTATTATTATGTGTGTGTGTGTTAGTCCCGCCAACATCGTTTGGCAACTGATGCTGGTGTGTTTATATATATATACATACATATATATATATATATATATATAATCAAAATAAGCAACAAGGATATCCAGAGGTAATGCAGTACTGCATTACCTCTGGACATCCTTGTTGCTTATTTTGATTCTAATCACCTTATTTTGAAATTGTATGGATAATGGCATACTAAATTCTGGTGCCTCAACTTAAGTACCATATTCATCTGAATCTATATATATATACATACATATATATATATACATTCAATATGTGACCACGTGTGTATTGTTGGCGATTTTCATTTCCTCTGTCTTCCCTTCCTTGGATCTTTCCTTTTTCTATGTCTCTGACGAAGAGCTCCACTCAAAACGTTAAATCCTCCTTCTCTCTTTCCTTTTCTGAGTGTCCAATAACACTATACTTGTTCCACGTCCTCGTGTTGTTGTGTTTACATGTTTGGATTAACTTTATATATATATGTGCACTCACACACAACCACACATGTATACATGGGACTCCAGTGGCCTTCATGAAGGACTAAACATGACTGGACATGATGTGTTATGCTAGGTACCATATTTTAATGTTTATAAGGAACTCTCATGTATAAGGCGCTCCCTAATGTTTGGGGCTTAGAAATTAGGAAAAAGGTTTTGTAAGGGATTATTGCACAAAGCTTGTATAAGAAAACTCCCATATTTTTAAAACCTAATTGTTGTCAAAAAAGGGTTCCTTATACACATTAAAATATGGTATATCCTGTCTCTAACTGGCTGAGAATCATATTGTATATTCTTGCATGAAGAAAGAAATATTCTATAGAGTGCATTGTGGTAGGCCCAATAGGTTGCACTCTCCTTGATGCCCAGTCTGTTTTCCCTACATCTGTAGCTTCTAGTGTTGACTGCATCAGAGGCTGACCTGGTGGCCTTCAGGTGGTCCCTCTGCACCCATTGTTTGTGGTCTTTTATCATTTTATCTTTTACTTGTTTCAGTCATTAGACTGTGGCCATGCTGGTGCACTGCCCTGAAGAAAGAATCAACTCCAGCCTGTTATGCTATCGATCTCTGCTGCTGAACTGCTCAGTTACAAGGATGTAAATACACCAACACTGGTTGTCAAGCACCGGTGGAAGACAGACAGTGGCACATGTACACACACACACACACACACACACACACACACGTGCATGCACACTTATACAATAGGATTCTTCCAGTTTTTATCTAATAAATCCACTGAGAAAGCTTTGGTCAGCTGAAGGTTATAGTAGAAGACACTTGGTGAAGGTGCCACACAGTGGGACTGAACCCAGAATCATGTGGTTGAGAAGCAGACTTCTTACCACATGGCCACTATGCAGCCTAGTAGAGTGTTTAGTCTTAATAATGCTATTGATGTTGCAGTATTGTGTGTGTGTGCATCTGTGTCTGTGTATGTGTGTCTGTATGCATGTGTCTGTGTATGTATGTATGTCTGTGTGTGTATATGTGTGTGTATGTGTGTATGTATGTCTATGTGTGTATATGTGTGTGTATATGTGTGCGTGTATGTCTGTGCGTGTGTGTGTGTGTGTGTGTGTGTGTTGTTGTGGTAGAAGGGAGAGAAGTGAATGAGAGAAAAATCATTTTTTCATTTTCTGAAGATTTTTGGCTGTAATGCTTTGGGGATTTTGTATATGTCTGTGTATTTTGCTGTGATATGAAACTGTGTCCCTTAGATATGCAAGTGGTCCTCCCATTGTCATTTCCAGTATTTTCATTTTACTCTGAATGGTCTGTGGTTGTGGTCTGTCTAAAAGCCTGTTTACCAGTTGGTGACCAGAAGCTGCAATCTGCATACAACCTGCTGTGTGTTCTGTTTCTAGGGTGATGGTGGAGATGGTCTTTGGTGGTGGTCTGTGCATAACCTGCTCTGTGGGATTCCTTGTGTGCTCCAAGTCAATGCTGATGAAGCAATTCTTCCATTTGCATCAATTAAACGCCTAGATTGGCTGTAGAGCCATCCACATGGGTTAACAGCTAGGATGGCTATAGGGTGTCATTAGCAATGCTGTCATGTAGATTGGGAACAGTTTAAAGACGAGAAACTGTTATAATACTATTCCGTTTCTTCTTGCGGTCTGGCTGTTTTGTCCATGTGTTCTGGTGAAGGAGGTAGTAATTTGAATGGAGAAAGATATATATAAATTTTCTTTTAGGACTGCTACTACCTGCTACGAAGCCTTCACAAAAGTAAAATAGAGAGACAGACAGATAGACAGAAAAAGGAAAACGTCCCTTGCATTTGAAAACTATGGAAATATTTTAAAAAAAAACATTTCATTTAATTTTTCCACAATTTAATAGTTTTTCATGCTTTACTCTAAGCTGAAAAATTTGCAAAGACTGAATGAAGAACATTTTAGTACCAGTTTAATTCTTTGCAAATTTTTCAACTTAGAGTAAAGCATGAAAAACAATTAAATTGTGGAAAAATTAAATGAAATATATCTCTCCTTTCTTTCTCTCCTTGTTTTTTCTGTGTACCTTTCTGTAGAAGAGCGTAGGCTCAAAACGTAAAAGACTTTTTCTATTCCTGAGCGCTATACTAATACATCTGTTTGTTTTGTACACCACCTGTCTTCGTCTTTTGCTTTTTTTCGTAAACTTTCCCTATATATATATATATATATATATATATAGATAGATATAGATAGATAGATAGGTAAGAATTAAGATACAAACTCAAATTAGGCAGTGGTGTGCAAGAAAGACGACTGTGCTGGTATCGTCATGTTTTGCATATGGATGAGGACAGTTGTGTGGAAAAGTGTCACACCCTAGCAGTAGAAGGAACCTGTAGAAGAGATAGACCACCAGCAGCACCACCACCACATCCACCAGATAAACTTATACCTATGTACCATGTTTCATTTCTCCGATTTATCACTAGTGACTACTGAATTAAGCGGAGCATTTTCTAATCGAAGTTGGATGTAGAGGGTTTGTTGGACACTGTGTGAGACGAATGTTGTTATTGTTAGGCCTAACTCATTGTAAAGTAAATACAACCATGACCGATATCCAAACTACGGTGGAAAAGGCTAGCCACTGGAGTTGGTTAAAAAGAGACGATGAGTGATGGCTAGAAGGATATTGAGCTTTATTTGATAACCAGTTGATCTAGCTAGCGGGGCTTCATATCATTGAGCGGGGGGCAGTGTGCATTGATGCCGTTGAGAAGAAGGCCCCGAAACATTGCACATTCTCTCCTGACGACCCCATGCACTTGCTGGCTTCTGGTATGCAGAGTTTTTGACTGGTAGCACTTGCATGTGCAAGTTGTTTGCAAAACATATATTTCATTTTTGTTCAGGTTCCAACGAATTTTTGTGAATGTTTTTTTTTTCCATTTTGGAGAGAGAACCTCATATTTACCATTCTGGTAGCTGGAGTATGGACTGGTCTTCCGAGTAGAACAATCGACTCGGAAGAACAGTTCATACATTGACTACCACCAAAGTTCACCATATACAGAACAGTAAATATGATAGGTTCTCTCTCCAAAATAGAAAAACCATTCTCAAAAATTCATATATTTCATTTATTTCTCAGATATGATGATCAGGATGATCATATTGTTTGTCTTTTTCTCTCTCTCTGTCTCTTTCTCTCTCTCTCACACACATACACACCTCCTTAGTCTCTCATACACACATACACACTTCCTCTCTCTCACTTTTTTTTTCCTTTTACTTATATCTCTCGCTCTTATAATCTTTCTCTCTTTCTCCTTTTATCTCTCTCTGTCTCTCCGTTAATCTCTCTATCTTTTCTTTCTTTCTCTCTCTCTTTCTCTCTCTCTTACTCTCTTCATATACCAAAGATGACATTGAGAAAGAGATTGTAAACTGTAAAACTTCAGCTCATTTCTTCAATTTTTTCCAATGGAGTTAAACCACAAAGTTACTCCTATGACTGCAGCAGCACTCCCTTAAGGCTTCGAATAATTCATAGTTTTATCTTTCCCCATCAGAATGGAATCCTTCTTGCACCGATTGTGTGTGTGTGTGTGTGTGTGTGTGTATATATATAAATATAAATATATATATGTGTATATACATATGTATGTATGTATGTATGTATGTATGTATGTATATACATATATATATATATATACGTACATGTATCAATGTCTGTATGTAAGTGCATATGTCTCTCAGTGTGTGTGTGTGTGTGTGTGTGTGTTTGTGTTTGTATGCAAATGTAAAAACCAATAAGAAGCTATAGATATTTAACTAGTGTGGAGGAAACGGAAACCTAAGCTTAGTTATAACTAATTTGATTTAAGTTCCCTGCAACTGCAAAAATTCTTGACAAAAATTTGAAAAGTAAGATAAATCTACAATCAGATTAAAACCTTCGTGTTTGTTATTCTAGCTGCGTCTCCTTCAATGGCCATAAGTCTTGTGAAGTTAAAATCCCTTGATTTCAAATCTGCAAGAAAACCGGCGATTCATTTAGATTTTTGACAATACGCGTTAATTGAATCTCTTGAGAGTGTTTCATTGAAAAACAGTTTCAGAAATAGTTGGATTGCCACCACCTCTTGCAATACAGTACTACCACAATGCCGTTTGCAGAGTGGGCTTTCCAAACTACTGCATGCAGCTAAATAAGAATGAGAATTCTCCTTTCAATATAAAGGCCGTCTCTTTATTTCTGTCTATTTTTCTCCCTCCCACATTTTACAATCGAGCTTGTTTTTGTTTCTTCTTGTGCAAACAAAATTTCATTCATATTTGAAATATTCACGGCATGGCAATAAATTTCATGATAAAAATGAACGTGAAATATTCATTGTGCGGCAATAAATTAAACGGTAAAAATCTACTCAGAGAACAAGTCTTCAGAATTAGATTTACAAAGCTATTGACAGAAAAATATTGCTCTGCAATAGTAATGTGATAAAAAGCTACTTGATTCATACGTAGCTGATTATGCAAACAGAATCTACATGCATTCACAGTGTCTATAATTTATGATCCATTCATAATTAGAGATGGTTAAGAATTTAACAGAATCTAGATGTACAATTAAAAATTCCCCTGGCTTTCTTTTACCATTCTTTCCCCTTTCTTGTTTTGTTTTCCGTCCTGTTTAAGATATTTTGATTAATGTAACAGGATGGCGGTAGATTTCAATGCACATTATAAGAATGATTTATTCATTAGAATATTCCGCTGGATGTCTTGAAATAATACCCAAAGCCTTGTTCTCACTGATAAATTGCTATAAGAGTTTTTGAAGATTCTGCAAATTTCTCACCTTCAAAACAAAAAAGAAAATAAAAAAAATAAATAAAAAGGGAAATCATAAAAGAAAGCAAGATTAATTTAAAGAATAAATTTATTCTCTGAGTTGCTAATCCATTTTATCTGCTAAATGGAATTAAAGAGACAAAAGTGATAGGGTTGTTGTTTCTTATCAAAATATTTAGTGGCCATCGATTGCTGCCTAATATGATAAAGGAAAGAGCTTTCAGACTTTGTCAACAAATAACTGTGTGTGCTTCTGTTTTTTGAGGAACTTCTAAATGTTTGGTTAAGAATATTAATATTTTTGAAGGCATGGCGGTCCACACAGCCACGACAATGGGTCCCTGGATTGACTGCATTCAAATATTCGGTACATGAGATAATGAGTTCGATTCTTGGATCGGGCTGCGTGTTGTGTTCTTGATCAAGACACTTTATTTCACATTGCTCCAGTCCGCTCATCTGTAGAAATGAGTTGCAACATCACTGGTGCCAAGCTGTATCAACCTTTGCCCTTCTTCTGGATAATATCGATGGTCTGGAGACAGGAGGCTGGTATGCATGGGCGACTGCTGGTCTTCCATAAACAGCCATGCCCAGACTTGTGCTTCAGAGGTAACTTTCTAGGTGCAATTCCATGGTCATTCATGTCTGAAGAGGGTCTTTATTTGGCTTCATCTGTCACTGTTCTGTGTTCAAATACTGATGGATTTAACTTTTATTTTCTTTTTAATCTCTTCTGGGATTCATAAAACTAATACTAGTAATTTACTGGGGTCAGTTTCAGTAATCATATTCTTCTACAAAATTTCTGCTTTGAAAAAATGGACAATAACTCTTTTTATTTTTGTTTTTTTCTTGGTTTAATTCCTAGACAGAGGATGGAGGGTAGTATCATGACCATTTATATAGGGTCCAAAAGAATGGTTGGGCAGATAGGGGAGGCAGGACAAAGGCAGAAAACCCTGGATAAGTTTAATAGGAAGTAGGCATCATGTTATACTCAGACTGGGGATCTACAGCAAATGCTTGTCACCTGAGTGGACTCAACAATCTCTGACCAAATATCAATGTCCTTCCTGGTTCTCTTCAGGCACGTTCACCCCCATTAACTATGTCAACCAATTCAACAAAACGATATCCTAATTTATTTTTAATTTACCTATATTACATATGAAGTTTCTCATTATTATTATCATAGATGTTGGTTTTGATATCAAAACTAGGGCTAATGCAAATATAGGAGTTCGAAACTAGGGCTAATGCAAATACAGGGATCTGAGATGTTCAGCATGTCTGTCTGTCATGAAATCCCCCCTCCACCCCACACTACGACAGTAAACAGTTTTTCCCTTTTGTTCCTCTGTATTTCGTGAGATGTGTTCACAGAGGGAGGTGATACAGGACAACAGTTTTGCAGCTTCCCATACTGCCCCACACAAATTTACATGGAAACTGCACATCTACTTAATAAATTATTATTGATATATATATATATATTTTTTTGTACATGCATGGGTTTGATGAGGGATCAAGGATTCCATAAAGAAATCAATGGTGTAAGGCACCTCTGGTGTAGATTAAGCCCAGCCCTCCAAACTGCTGGTCTTGTGGCTATACCAGAAACCATTGTTTATAGCTGTATCTGTTTCTGGTGCCAGTGCCAAAGCACCCATGCTGGTGCCATGTAAAAAGCACCCAGTGCACTCTGTAAAGTGGTTGGCATTAGGAAGGGCATCTGTAGAAACTGGAGCTTGGCGCTGTCCTGACTTGCCAGTTCCTGTCAAACTGTCCAACCCTTGCCAGCATGGAAAACGGATGGTAAATAATGATGGTGATGATGATGATGATGATGATGATGGTGGTGATGGTGGTAGTGATACAGTAGCAGTGGCAGTTAAGTTCATGTTTCTCAAAGCTTCTAGACTTTCATACTGTAAACCTACTGCATTTCATTGACATATTCATCAGAGTTAACAACAACAACAATAAATTTAAGAGCAATAATACCAGATTAGTAAAAAAAAATGTTGTGGGATTAACGTATGACAGATTTGAACTCAAAGTTTTCTGGATTAAAGAATCTAGCATTCTAACCAATCAGCTAATCACTTCCCTCATTTCTTCTGTGCAGTATTAAAAGAGCATACATGATCAAACCAAGAACTAGAGACAAATTGTTTTGTCTTTTACTTCTTTCAGGCATTAAGACTGTGGCCATGCTGGAACCTTACCTTGAGGAATTATAGTTGAATGAATCCATCCCAATACTTGTTCTGTTTTTCTTAAAGCCTGGTACTTTATCGTCCTCTTTTGTTGAACTGCTAAGTTATGGGGGTGCAAACTGACCAATGCTGACTGTCAAGCGGTGGTGGGGGGCAAACATATATATGTATATATGATGGGCTTCTTCCAGTTTCCATCTACTAAATTCGTTCGAAAGGCTTTGCTTGGTTTCAGGTGGTAGTTGAAAATACTTGCCCAAGGTGCTGTGCTGTGGGACTGAACCTGTATCCATGTGATTGGAAAGCAAACTTTGTGCCACACAGCCATACTCGCACCTAATTATTGGAAAGAAATTTATAGAAATTGAGAAATTTCTCCAGAGTGGAAAAGATTAATCAACCAGCACAAAATTTCGCAAATTTGGCAGCACATGAAACTGATTTAGCATCCTTTATAGTTTCTTAAGAAGTGTTGTTGAGGAGGAAGAAGAGGAATTAAGCCTAATCGATATTACGTTGACTGATGATGGTAAAGTCTTCTTATGTAAAAGATTACTGATCATCACAGCCTCTCGGCTATCTTAACCGTTCTTCAATAGCATGGTCAATGTAATCCTTTCTGCATTTTATATTGAAACCTTGGGGCTATCTGAATCTCTTCCATTGTCTCTCAGGCAGCTATTGCCTGGTTTTTCAGAATTTGGAGGAGAAAGCCCTATGCACACACACACACACACACACACATACACTCTCCCTTTCTCTCTCTCTCTCTCTCTCTCTGTAACATCTTCATGTAATTACTTGAAGGTATCTTGCTTTTAATTGGGATCCATTAAGAACTTAAAGGCAAGATTTTGGCAAACAGCAACATACCAAAACAGTTAGGTTCCAGGTTCAAACACCACTAAGGGCGGAGCCAGTGTCATGAATAGCAGTAAGGCTGACCTTCTTCAGGGTGTGTGTGGAGAGCATTGTTCTCCACAGAGCTGAAACCTGGAATTATGAAAAAGGAATTTCAAAACTGACTTGGTGCTATGTACACATGGCCTCTTATGAGGGCCGAGAACCTCTTATGGCATGTCCTAAGCTCAGAGACCAAAAAGGAGATCTATAAACAAAGTCGCTAGTTAGAAAATCTCTATGAGACGAAAATAGTATCTATACCGAGTAGTAACGTTTATCACCACATCAGTATGGCTGTTTCATAGGAACCGCTAATACTACCGTTTTTAACCCCAGGAGGACACCTGCAACTGGTTAGTTGATGCAATCTGTACCCAATATATTGGGTTGTCCGGAAAGTTTGTGTCGATTTACATGAGGAACCCTCTAATATTTGCTCTGCCCAACCAGAACAGAGACTCCCTTGTAACTCTCTTCACCATAAAGGCAGTGAAGCATTAGAAGTCTGTACCTAGCAACATGATTGTTAAAAAAACACAATATTAAGCAAAAAAAAAACATAACAGGGGAACAGTTTTCCCTTAATTTAGGCAAATTTAGTCTCAGTGGTAAGCACTGATGTTAAATTTACTCTCTCTTGAAAGTTGGTTTTGTGTGTAAAGAAATTAATTCATTTTTCAGTTGTCTGTCACCCTCTTTCCCACCATCCCCAATTTTCTGTTCCCATTCATTCTTTATATATATATATACACACACCTTCTTGTACTTTTAGAGTGTACCCGAACATCTCCTCTCCTCTTAAACAAGACTTTATCCTGTCCCAAAATTACATGTTAGCCTCTCAGCCCCAGGCACAAAGTCTCCTCTCTCAATACTGCACCCACCCACCCCACTTTGTCAAGGTGTCTTGTCTTGTGAGTTAATTAGTGATCTCACTTCAAATTCCAGAGGTCGACTTTACCTTTCATTGCTTCAGGTTCGATAAATTAAGTACCAGTTGCATACTGGGCTTGATCTAATCGACCGCCCCCACCCCTCCCCAAAAATTTCGGGCCTTGTGTCTAGAGTAGAAAAGAATTAGTGATCTCACTAGTAGTACCAGTGCTCTGAACAAAGCCCCCAGTATAGTCTGTGAAGTGGTTGGCATTAGGAAGAGCATCCAACCATAGAAACCATGCCAAAGCATGAACCATTGAAATCCAACATAGTGTTCTGGTTCATCAGATCTTGTCAAACCATCCAGTACATGCTGGAGTTGAACATGAATAAAATTACTGTCCTCCCTACATACATGCTCGTCCTTTACCGGTGTCAGTGCCTCATAAAACGCACTCATGCCAATGTTGCATAAATGTACCCATGCTGGTGGTATGTAATAAGCATCCAGCACTTTCTGTAAAGTGGTTGGCATTAGGAAGGACATCCATTTGTAGAAACCATGTCACAACAGACAGTTGGAATCTGGCCAGCTCCCCAGCTGGCCAACTCTGTATCAAACTGTCCAACCCATGCCAGCAAGGAAAACAGACTGTCTTCTGTGCTGTTGGTACGTAAAAAGCACGATCTGTATGTGGTTGATGCCAGCCCTCTCACCCCATCTAGCTCCTGTGCCAGTGGCATGTAAAAACACCAACTGAACGTGGTCAATGCCAGCCCCCTTACCCCGTCTGGCTCCTGTACCAGTGGCATGTAAAAAGCACCAACCAAACATGGTTGATGCCAACCCTCTCACCCCATCTGGCTCTTGTGCCAGTTGAAAATTTAAAGCACCAGCCAAACGTGGTCAATGCCAGCATCCTTGCCCTGTCTGGCTCTTGTGCCAGTGGCATGTAAAAAGCACCTGCTACACTCTTGAAGTGGTTGGCGTTAGGAAGGGCATCCAGCTGTAGAAACGTTGCTAGATCATATTGGAGCCTGGTGCAGCCTCCTGGCTTGCCAGACCCCAGTCAAACCGTCTGACCCATGCCAGCATGGAAAACAGATGTTAAACAACGATGATGATGATGATGATGATGATGATGATTTAAGTAGTTTAAATGGTTCTAAGACGTTGTGCATCTTGTTGAATAGTTACAGTTAATATTTGCACACAGCTTTTATAGCGATTCAGATATCGCTCGACTGAGAAGAGATGCTGGTTACTAAATTCAGTTAAGTGAACTGAGAGAAGCAGAATCACTCAACTTGTCCAAAACCATACACTGCGTCTCTGAAAGCCGCATTTGAAATTTTGACTTTTCACTATACGCTTCCTTCTAGGCTCTGCAATAAAGGAAAATTTTATTCCAATTTCTATGGAGGATAGCTTAACCATATTGCTTGCATTCAGTGAGTTGGACATTTTATTAGAAAGCATTCTAATCAACTTCACGACCAATCTTCATTTGCCACATTCCGGATCTGTCTTCACTGTCAAATTCTATAAGGTTTGTTACTGTAGCATTCTTCGCAAACTGGCATTATTAGCCTCTTTTACCTTTCATTGCCATCATATTTCCTCTTCACTTAGACAACTGCACTATTTTTAATATCAAACAAATATCCACTCTGCTCCACTTCCACATTTACCGTTCTGCAATTCTTCAATGGAGGATCCCTTATTGTTCTTGAAAATCTTCATTCTTCTTCATCTTCTTCTGCTATTGATTTTTCACCATTCCACCTCTATTGCTCTGTCTATCTCACCAATTAATTTATATCTCAACAACAGACATCCTTTTCATTGCTACACACAGCCCGTTCTTCAATTACTTTAATATCTAACTTTTGCCATTTAGCGACATATTTAATGGTGTACAGCATTCTGCGTAGTTCTGACAGACTCCTAACCATGACATTTTCAGCTGAGCTATTCCTTATACTAGGCACGTCCTCTGTTTTGTCAAGGCAACATTCGTTACAGAAAAGAAAAAAAAAAGCAGTGAGAGAGAGAGACAGACAGAGAATGAGCAAGCATCCAAGACATTGAGGATGAAGAAAAAAAAAAGGAAAAGAAAATTAATAAAAGCATAAAACTATCTTTCTTATTCACAAACAGGAGTTATTTCTGTTTGGGAGAGTTCTTCGTTCGTTGTGAATACTTGACCGTTTCTCAATTTACACATTTATGGTGGCGAGGCTTTCTCATTCTCTTCTTGGGTATTGGTAAGAATTTAAATGAAACTTTCCTTGCTCAGAGGTTTTTCCCATTCTCTGAAACCAAATCATGCTGTGTCTTGTAAATTGTTCTCCCTCTCTCTCTCTCTCTCTCTTTGTATATATATACACACACACACACACACACACACATATATACATATATATATGTCTGTGTGTGTGTGTATGTTTGTATATATATATATATATATATGCACACATATATATATACATATATGTGTGTGTGTGTATGTTTGTATATATATATATATATATATATGCACACATATATATATACATATATATGTGTGTGTGTGTGTCTGTATATATATATATACACACACACATATATATATACATATATATATGTGTGTGTGTGTTTGTATATATATATATATACACACACATATGTCTGTATATCTATATATGTATGTATGAATGTATGTATATATATATACAGAGAGAGAGAAAGAGAAATACATAGATAGATTGATGTAAAAGTGCATATGTATATATATTGCCTTTGTGCATTACTACAGCTGCAGTCAAAGAACCATCCCAAGTTCCAAACACTCTCCACCCCCACCGGGCCACTCTGTTTACCTTGCACCAGCCATTGTCCAAGACAATGCTTCTGTGAACGTTTGTCTCACTCCTGAAATATTATGGTCTGCAGCAGTTTTTCCTCGGTTTAATAAATCAAATGGTAATTCGTCCCCTTCAGGTAGAATCTGCCAACTATTTGAACTATTGGAATTGCCAAACAACAGGCGGATCTTTTATGCACACACACACACACACACACACACACACACACACACACACACACACACACATACACATGTACATGATGATCCTCATCATCATCATCATTTCCATCATCATCATCATCATCATCATTTCTATTACCATCATCCTCATTGTCATCATCACCATCACCGTCATCATCATCATCATCATCTCCATCATCATCATCACCACCAACATCATCTCCATCCTCATCGTCATCATCTCCATCCTCCTCCTCCTCATCATCATCATCTCCATCACCATCATCATAATCAATTTCATAGTATGCCCCTACTATTATTTTTACTTTTGCTGTTTCCAATCAGATCTCTGAGTCATTTATTGATTATCGATTATTGATCCCAGATCTTCCCAACTCGTTAAAAGATCCACAATATTAAACGATCTTCCAATAATTGCACAATTCTTAGGAAGAACTTTTCTCAGCCAGAAAAATTCAAAGCATGTGTTTGTTGTTGTTGTTATTGAGCCTCAAGTCTGCCAACCTTACCCCTGCCCCACCCCCCAGTTCTTCAATGAATAGACTTGTGCTCAAAGGCATTCCAACCATGAGCATCCAGTCTGGTTTTCTTTTTGTTCTTCTCAGTCATAGTGATGAGTATCGGCATGGTTGTGTGATTACGAACTTTGCTTCTAGGCCTTTTGTTCTCAGGTTCAATCTCTCCGCATGGCACCTTGAGCAAAGTGTTTTTATATGATACTTTAGTCCTTTGCTGACCAAAAAGCATTGTGGGTTAATTCTGGTGCGAGGACCCTGTTGTGTCCCCATATCAGCCCAACCCAGGGTGACGTTGCGGTAATGCTGATGATGATGATGAAGATAATCCTTTCTATTATAGGTACAAGAGACTGAAATTTGGGGGAGGGGCATAGTTGATTACATCGACTCCAGTACTCAACTGGTACTTAATTTATTGACCCCTGAAATAATGAAGGCAAAGTTGAACTCAGTGGCATTTGAACTCAGACTGTGCGGACGGAGGAAATGCCACTAAGCATTTTGGCCAGTATGCTAGTGACTCTGTCAGCTCGCTGCCTTCTTGACAACAACAACAACAACAATAATAATGATAATAATAATAATCCTTTCTACTACAGGCACAAGGTCTGAAATTTGGGGGAGGGGGATAGTCGGTTACATCAACCCCAGTATGCAACTGGTACTTAATTTATCGACCCTGAAAGGATGAAAGACAACCTTGATCTGGGTGGAATTTGAACTCACAACGTAGCTGCAGCCTAAATACCACTAAGCATTTCACCCAGCGTGCTAACGATTCTGCCAGTTCGCTGCCTTAATAATAATGATGATGATGGAGCTAGCAGAAGCGTTAGTACACCGGGCGAAATGCTTTCCGGTACTTCGTCTGCCGTTACGTTGTGAGTTCAAATTCCGCCGAGGTCAACTTTGCCTTTCATCCTTTCGGGGTCGATAAATTAAGTACCAGTTACGCACTGGGGTCGATGTAATCGACATAATACCTGTCTGTCCTTGTTTGTCCCCTCTATGTTTAGCCCCTTGTGGGTAATAAAGAAATAGGTAATGATGGTAATGACAATGATAAAGAAGATGATGAGAAGGATGATGGTGATGACAATGCTGATGATGATAATGGTGTATGTATTTGGCAGTGAATTGGCAGTGGTCAGAGCAATGGACAGAGTGCCCCACAGTATTTGTTTCCACACACAGTATGCTGGGTTACTGAGTTCAAATCAGGCCATGCTCAACTTTTCTTTGAATCCCTTTTCAGGCCCATAAATTAAAAGAACCAACCCAGGGAGAAAGATTAGTGGAACTATTAAAAGGAGCAGACAAAGCAAAATACCTTGTGGTGTCTATTGTAGCCTTTTGCATCCCAACAATAATATCTAGGATGACATTGTGCCAAATTGGCAGCCTTCCCCTTGGATAACGTTATGGCCTGGAGACATTTGGGGCTAACATTAGGGGCAGGGCTAGTCTTCTTCAAAAGAATCTTGCTCAGGTCTGCACATCATGAACAATAGGTGTAGGAGTGGCTGTGTGGTAAGTAGCTTGCTTACAAACCACTTGGTTCCAGGTTCAGTCCCACTGCATGGCAGCTTGGGCAAGTGTCTTCTACAATAGACTTGGGCTGACAAAAGCCTTGTGAGTGGATTTGGTAGACGGAAACTGAAAGAAGTCCGTCGTATATATGTATATATACATATATATGTATGTGTGTATATGTTTGTGTGTCTGTGTTTGTCCCCTAACATCGTTTGACAACCGATGGTGGTGTGCTTACATCCCCGTAACTTAGCAGTACGGCAAAAGAGAACCGATAGAATAAGTACTAGGCTTACAAAGAATAAGTCCTGGGGTCGATTTGCTCGAGTAAAGGCGGTGCTCCAGCATGGCCATAGTCAAATGACTGAAACAAGTAAAAGAGTAAAAGAGTTCTTTAGATAAGACTTTGTTAGGAAATTCTTGCATTGCGTTGTAGCGCCAATCTGCTACAATCAGATTATTTTATAAGCAAGTTATATGACCTGATCATCTTTATTTGTTCCTAATCACACTCTGTTTGGCTTCGGCGGGTGGGGGCAATGGTTCTGATAATTCCCTCCTTTGTCTATAACTAGACATGCAGTCTCTCTTTCATTATGTGTGTGCATGTGTGTGTGTGTGTGTGTAGTGAGAGAGAGAGAGAGAAAGAGAGTGCCATCTATGTATCATACTTAATGTACATACACTGTTGACAGGCATGTATATATATATGTATATTTATATATATAAATACGCACACACATATATAAACACACACATACGTACATATACATACAGACATACCCACAAACTTGTGTACAGATATGCATACAGTACAAACAAGAATGTTTGTTTTTATGAGTGTGTGTGTATATATATTATATATATATATATATATACATAAACATATATATATATATATAAATTTATATATATATGTGTGTGTGTATATATATATATATATATATATATATATATATATATATATATATAAATTTATATATATTTATATACATTTATATATATATGTATACACGCACACACGTGTGTGCACATATTTATAGATGGATAAACCTACATGGATGTCACTGAATCTATGCACACACACCACACACACACACACACACTCTTATCTAGTGTTTTCTTTTTATCGTCGACATCAAAGGGTTGTGGTAGAGGCCATTGTAAGGATGTAATGATGTTGGGTAACCAGCCATGTAATGGTGAATTACTGTCAGCAAGGTGGGCCGATAATAGACTTGCCACATGTGAAGCCGGGAAGACAGGCAAACTGGCAGACAGGCGGACGTGTGTGTAATTAGGAACTTTGCTATAGAAATAGAGGGAGGAAGGGAGGGAGAGATGAGAGAGAGTGGTGGGAAGAGAGAAAGAAGACAGGGGTCTAACCGAACAATCATACCTCGCAGTTTATTCGGTCTGTGCCCACCAATCTGTCCTCCTTCCCCACATTCTACCTCACCCACCTCCCTATTTCCGTGTTTCCGTGTGTGTATCCATCTGTGTCTCTCTGTCTATCTTTCTCTCCTTTATACACACACACACACACACACACACACACACACAAATGCATATACATATAAAGTATGTATAGACGGATAGATATACATGCATATATGTATAGGCATGCTCATGGTGTGTTTATGTAATGTATACATTCATACATATATATGTATGAATATATATATATATATATACATACACACACACACACATATTTCCACATATATATACCCATATAGATATATACATCTACACATATATATAAATACACATGCATGCATACTTATACCAACCTACATACGCATATACATACATATATATGCATACATACAATCTATCTCCTCTCTCTCTCTCTCTCTCTCTCTCTCTCTCTATATATATATATATATATATATATTTATGTGTATGAATGTATATATATATATATGTATGTATGTGTATATATAGATATATGTATATATATGTGTGTGTGAGTGTATATATATATGCATATATATACATGCATATATATATATATACATGCATATATATATACATGCATATACATACATATATGCATATATATACATATATGTATACATATATGTGTGTGTATGTGTGTATGTCATCTATATATGGGTGTAATTATCAACACAAGTATGTATAAACCACAAAGGATGATAGATGGGAGGAGAATGATTTGCTCTCTCCCTCCTTTTCTTTCTTTCTTTCGTTCTTTCTTTCTTTCCTTCTTTCTTTGTGTCTAACTTTGTTCTCTAATCTGACTCTGCCTGACCACCCAATTAACAGTATTTCTGGACTGATTTCTGTTGGTCATCTAAGAAGTGCATTTGATGACCTCCTTGTCACATGGTACATGGTCACATTAGCTGAGCAACTGGGCAGCCAATTAGTATTTTGTATCACAGTCAGGTGATTCCCATAGTTTTTGACAGTTTTTTATTTATTAGTTGATTCACACACACACATACACACACACACACCAGACCAAGTTCCCAGAACCATCATATTTATGCCATGATTGTATATATACGGAGCAGAATGATAGATCATGCAGAATGTCTTAATTTATCTTGAGAAACCAGCATTCCAGCATGGCCGGCTGTATGTGGCTTCAAGCTAGGGAATAAGTAATGGAAACATTGTCATAAGTGAATGTTGTCATAAAGATATTGTTCTCTTTCAAACATATAAGAGGTACGGATGCCTTTCTTCTTTAACTCTCTCATTACCAACTCAGCTAAAACCAGCTCTGGCTCTGTAGTACAAATGTCTTGTTTCCATAAGTTTTGAATTAAAATCTTCCACCAAACCTCAGTCACAATTTATGTTCCTAACACTAGCTTAATGATAACTAAGTTATTTCACTAAATTCTTTGTTATATTTAAAGTGATTGAAAGAAATACAGAGCATCTCAACAGAAATATGGTAATGAAAGAGTTAAAATATATAATATTGAAACAAATCTTAACCCTTTTTATACCAACCTGGCTGAAACCAGCTCTGGCTTTGTAGTACAAATGTCTTGTTTCCATAAGTTTTGAATTAAAATCTTCCACCAAACCTTAGTCACAATTTATGTTCCTAACACTAGCTTAACGATAACTAAGTTATTTTACTAAATTCTTTGTTATATTGAAAATTAATTGAAAGAAACACAGAGCATCTCAACAGAAAGATGGTAATGAAAGGGTTAATCCAGAAGGCTTTGCCAATATCTTTCCAGGCAATACATTCATTTCATGACAGTATTCTTCATGCATTGAACAGATTACTATTATTTGGATAGTTCCAATAAAGGAAGTCCAGAAGTGTCTTCTGCTATAGCCTTGGGCCAACCAAAGACTTGTGAGGGGATTTGGTAGATGGAAACTGAAGGAAGCCTGCTGTATGTGTGTGTGTGTTTGTTTTTTTGCCTGTATGTGTGTGTATGTTTGTCTTCCCACCGCTGCTTGACAAGCAGTGTATTTACATTCCTGTAACTTAGCAGTTTGGCAAAAGATATCAACTGAATAAGTACAAAGCTTAAAGGAAAGTACTGGGAGCTGAGTTATTTGACTAAAAGTTGTTCAGAGTAGTGCCCCAGTATGGTCACGGTCTAATCACTGAATCAACTAAAAGGTGATACATACATACATACATATATTAGGCACAGGAGTGGCTGTGTGGTAAGAAGCTTGCTTACCAACCACACAGTTCTGGGTTCAGTTCCACTATGTGGCACCTTGGGCAAGTGTCTTCTACTATAGCCTTGGGCCAACCAAAGCCTTGTGAATGGATTTGCAAGATGGAAACTGAAAGAAGCCTATTGTATCAGGTCATCCCATAAGTTCTGTCCGAATTTTGGCTAAAGAAAACAAGTGATCAAATGTTATATTTAATTGTAATTTAATCATCAATGTACATTCCCCGATTATCTATGACTTCTTCCCATCTATTTACAAGCTTTTTAATCCCATCAATGTAAAACTCTTTTGGTTTCAAAGTGAAGAACTTTGACAACCGATGCTGGTGTGTTTACATCCCTGTAACTTAGTGGTTCAGCAAAAGAGGGGGATAGAGTAAGTACTAGGCTTACAAAGAATAAGTCCAGGGGTCAATTTGCTCAACTAAAGGCAGTGCTCCAGCATGGTATTGATCATGTTTGGATGGTGCTTTTTATGTGCCACCAGCACAGGAGCCAGTCAGGCGGGCCTGGTATCGTTCATGTTTGGATGGTGCTTTTTACATGCTACCGGCATGGGGCCCAGTCAGTGGGTATTGGCATTGGTGACAATATACACACACATATACACTTTTACTAGTTTTAGTTATTGAACAGTGGTAATGCAAGACTTTTTTGGCATTTGTCATGTGTTGTGAAAGAAATTCTTCCTTAGTGTATGTGATGATGCAAGGTGGAAACAAAAACAAAAAACAACAGAGCAGAATTCAGCGTTGTAAAAATTTAATTGACATCCCTATAATTATTTCTAAGTTTGGCACAAGTCTAATAACTTTTGTAGGAGCGAGGTGCAAATCAGTTACATCAACCCCAGTGCTTGACTGGTACTTAGTTTCTTGGCCCCCTGAAAAGATGACCCTGTTGAGATTTGAACGCAGAATATAAAAAATTGGGAGAAATACTGCTAACCATTTTATTTGACACACTAATGGTTCTTTTCTACTCTAGGCACAAGGCTTGAAATTTTGAGGGGAGGGGCCAGTCAATTAGATCAACCTCAGTACGCAACTGATACTTAATTTATTGACCTCGAAAAGATGAAAGGCAAAGTTGACCTCAGCGGAATTTGAACTGAGAACATAAAGACAGACGAAATATCGCTAAGCATTTTACCTGGAGTGCTAACGTTTCTGCCTGCTCACCACCTTAGCACACTAATGATTCTGCCAGTATGGTATCAAATAAGATGAAGGCGGCTAGCTGGCAGAATCGTTAGCATGCCAGGCGAAATGCGTAGCCTTATTTTGTCTGCCGTTACGTTCTGAGTTCAAATTTTGCCGAGGTCGACTTTGCCATTCATCCTTTCGAGGTCGATAAATTAAGTACCAGTTACGCACTGGGGTCGATCTAATCGACTTAATCCCTTTGTCTGTCCCCTCTGTGTTTAGCCCCTTGTGGGTAGTAAAGAAATAGGTATCAAATAAGACAAAGGATATCATATAGAAATGATATCTCAAAAATATGATATTGTACATAGAAATAATATTGAAACAAGTGATATCGAAATAGAAATATTTAAAAAGTGATATCTGCATTTAAATTACATGTAAGTATCTAAATAATAAAGTCATATAAATTGAAATGATATTGAATAGGAATGATATCTAAATGGAAATGATCTATCGGCAGAAATAATGTTTAAATGGAAATGACAGAGAAATACAAAAGTTATGTAAACAGTAATGATATGTTAGTAGAATTTATTTCTAAATAGGAATGATGTATCTATAAAAATGATATCTAAATTGCAATGATATTCTTATGGAAATGATGACTATATAGCACTGATATTTTCATGGAAATGATAATTAATTGGAAATATGTCAATGAGATGGTATCTAAATAGAAATATTTTCAGAAAATGGTATCTTTACATAATGAAGTATAAATGATATTGTAAAGTAATGATATCCAAATTGAAATGATATCTTCACAGAATGATATCTAGATAGAAATAATACTTTAATATAATGATATCCATATAGAAATGTTATCTAAACAGAATGATATCCAAACAGAAATGATATCTAGATAGTAATGTTATTTTAATGTATAGATATCCAAATAGAAATGATATATTCACAGAATGATATCTAGATAGAAATGATATTTTAATATAATGATATCCAGATAGAAATGATATGTAAACAGAATGATCTCCAAACAGAAATAATATTGTAATATAATGATATCCAAATGGAAATGATATTTTAACAGAATGAAATCCAGACAGAAATGATATTTCAATATAATGATATCCAAGTAGAAATGATATCTAAGTAGAATGATACCCATACAGAAGTGATATCTAAATAGAAATGATATTGTGATAAAATGATGTCCAAATAGAAATGATATCTAAATAGAAATAATCTAAAAATGATATCAAAAAATACAAATGCTATTTAAATAAAACAATATTTAAATTAGAAATGATATCACGATAGAAATGGCATGTAAATAATAACAATAATAATAATAATAACAATAATAATAACAATAATAATTACAATAATAATAATAATAATAATGATAATATGAAAATATAATATCTAAATAGAAATAATAATCTAAATGAAAAGGCATAATCGCAACTGAGAAAATTACTGATTAAATTGTAAACATATTTCCAAAATAAAAACGAAAATTGTTCTCAATTTTAGTTATTAGCAAAAGTACATGGAAATGTCACCCATATTTTTTTCCCAATCCCCCCTCTCATTTTCTCTCTTTGTTTTCTCTTTTTCATATGTACACATGCACACACATACATGCAACACATACATATATATATATGCACACACACACATAGGAAAACAGAATGATACACATCCATATACACACATGTACATCACACACATATGTTTGCGTTTATATATACACGGACCCATGCATGCACACATGAGCAGGCACACACATGTATACACACACACAAAAATAAAAACAGAATTACACACACTCATATACATACACATATACATTACACACATGTATGCGTTTATATCTACATAGACCCATGCATGCACACATGCGCATGCACACACATATGCATATATATATATACACACACACACACACAAACACAGAATGACACACACTTCCATATACATACACATGTACATTATACACACATATGTATGTGTTTATATATACACCGACCAATGCACGCGCACACACACACACACACACGAAATAAAATTGAATTCAAATTTGATTATGAAGAAATTCCAACTTAAAAGGGCTTGGGGGTGTTTAGAATATTTCACAGGTCAAGAAATGATTGGAAACGGTAAAGAGAGAGAGAGAGAGGTGGGGGTTGGGTGGAATGGCTGGGTGTGTCTCAAAGACTTCGTATGCAAGTATCTCTCATTAGCCTGGCTCACATTTACTACATTTTCACGGCTGAAATAGATTGGATTCAACAACAATCTGGATGAAGCGATAATTACCAATAGTTACAAGACAATTATTCCACTGTCAGCTTCCCATTTCCTCTATGCTACTGATGCTAAAAAAAGAATGGCTTGCTGACGAGTTATACCGAAATTAGGCTGCCATTTTTACCTTGTTCTCGTCGATAGCAAGATTAATTGATTCCAAACAACCGCTATTCCGCTGTTCTGTTGTTTTGTTATTCTGTGACGTGGCAGTGTTGTCTGTGTTGTGTCTCTCTCTATCTGTATGCCTTATGCCTGTGTTGTGTGTGTGTGTGTGATTGTGTGCGTTTATATGTTTTATATAAGGTGGCAAGCTGGCAGAAACGTTAGCACACCAGGCGAAATGCCTAGCGGTATTTCGTCTGCCGTTACGTTGTGAGTTCAAATTCCGCCGAGGTCGACTTTGCCTTTCATCCTTTCGGGGCCGATAAATTAAGTACCAGTTACGCACTGGGGTCGATGTAATCGACTTAATCCCTTTGTCTGTTCTTGTTTGTCCCTTCTGTGTTTAGCCCCTTGTGGGCAGTAAAGAAATATATATGTTTTATGTCTCTGTGTGTATGTGTTTGCATATGTCTGCATGTGTACAAAGGGTGCTGAAAAATTCCTGGCTTTAAGAGTATCGCAAGAGGTCTGGTTGGAGACCCAGCCTTCCTAGTTCTTTTAGAGGGCTTAGAAAAACTGAGAGGAGAATATGTCGAATAAAATCATAGGAGTGGCCGTGTGGTAAGTAGTTTGCTTACCAATCACATGGTTCCAGGTTCAGTCCCACTGCACGGCACCTTGGGCAAGTGTCTTCTACTATAGCCTTAGGCCGACCAAAGTCTTGTGAGTGGATTTGGTAGATGGAAACTGAAAGAGCACCGCCTTTAGTCAAAGAAGTCGACCCCAGGACTTATTTTTTGTAAGCCTAGTACTTATTCTATCGGTCTCTTTTGCTGAACCACTAAGTTACAGGGACGTAAAATAAATAAATAGACATAATATAATGTATAAAAGTTGATGAATACCACCTCTTGATCCCCTCCATTTTCTTATTGCTCTCTCTCTCTCTCTCTCTCTCTATATATATATATATATATATGTGTGTGTGTGTGTATGTATATATTTATGTGTGTGTGTGTGTCTATAATTGTCCCTCTATAATTGTTTGACAACCGATGCTGGTGTGTTTCTATCTCTGTAACTTAACAGTTTGGCTAATTAAAACATTCCATCAAAATTTTAAATAAATTCTTCATTATTTTCAAAATTAATTGTCTCAGGGGGCAGCATATTTCAACAGGAATATAGTAATAAAGGGGTTAAACAGTGGAAAAAAACCATTACACTGTTCAAACAGGGGAGGAAAAAAAAACCTGAAGCCCCAACTAATCCCAATTGCTCCAACAATATGCAAATACTTCATATTTCCAGAAACCTTTTAACCCATGTTGGCAAAGTTGATGGGGAGGAATGGATATACCCCCAACCCAGCCATGACCACCCTGCCATTCATATGCATTTGTACATGTAAAACATGCACGTATTTTATTGTTTGCATGTAACTCTACCTGTTTCCTCTGCTGGTGCGTCTACGAATGCAATGTTACGCAATTATATTCATAAGAATTTCTTTATATGCATGCTTTAGTCTTGCACCAGAATCTAGTTCTTCGTTGTCTCTCTCCCTCACAGTCTGTCTGTCTGTCTGTCTGTTACTCTCATTGTTTGTTTATTTATTATATATATATATATTTTTTGTCTGCACAGTTCTTTGCTCTTCGTGTGTTCCTCGAATTGATGCCGCAATATGCAGTTGACAGGCAGAAGGAATGCATTATCAGAAGAGCTATCTCTTGCCTCCATTGATTCTCATTTTATGATATGTCAGGCCAGGGGAAAGCTGTTGTTTTGATGCAGTGAAATAAGAGCCACTTGTATTTAACCTGGATATCTCCTGCCCTCTCGTCTGCCGCCGTCACCCGTCTACTGTGGTTGTCATTTCTCTATGATTCTCCTCATTTTTTTGTCAGTATGTTTTAATGTCAGTATTCAGATCTTGCTGTGAGAGAGAGAGAGAGAGAGAGAGAAGAGGGGTGGATCAGAGAGAAAGAAGAAGTGAGAGAGGAAAAGAGAAGGAAAAGAGAAATTAGAGGAGAGACAGAGACAGAGAGTCCGAAACAGACATAATGATAGCGAAATCAAAAAAAATAATCAAAAACAAAAAAAAAAACAGGGAAAGAAGCATATGGTTTCCTTTTATATATTTATTTTTTGTAATTTTTCATTTTTTTGTTTTGTTTTTTTGAAGAATGCTTCTTGCAATCATTCCTACATTAACCAATTCCAATATCTCTAGTCAAAGAAATTAGACATTCACACAGACATTGATTTCTTTTGACGTGGCATATCAGGACAAATTTTTGAAGTGGGTGACTGATTTAGTCCCACATGCATTACTGGTATGTTTTTTTTTACACTGCACCCCACCTCTAACTATGAAGCACCAGAATTACTGCTTGGATGAAAGGTGAAATAGAATTTAAATACAGAATCTTGAGAGAAGTAAAATATTGCAAAGCAATTAATTAGGTTTCTCTCATTTCTGGCAGTTTTTTTTTTCCTCTATTTAATTCTACACAGTTATTGGTTGAGGTTTAACTATATCGGGATCTCATTTCAAATGGAATTCACTGCCAAAGATTTTCAATTAATTTTTCCAAAATAATCAACAATTTGAAAGGATTCTGTTAAATAACTAATTTTTATCTCTTTTTTTTTCTCCTCCAACGTAAAACTGATGTTGCAAGATAAGTTAACAGGAAGATTCTTACATTAAATTATAATGTAAAAAAACTTGTATTTTTAAATCTAAATACAATTACTTCAAAATATAAAGTGCAAAGTTTTGTATCATAAAACTAGAGGTAGTCTCTGGTGGTTTGGTATCAAATAATTTAATCCATTTGAGACCAACCTGTTTGAAACTTGGTTCGACCTGTGTGAGATCGACCTTGGTTCAGTGATACAAACGTCCTGCTTAAAATAGAAGGGTAAAGAGTAAAGACCCCCATCAGTCGTGAATGACTATAGGATTGCACCACCTAGAAAGTTCCCCTCTGAGGCTGTGTATTGTGTTCTTGCGCAAGACACTTTATTTCACATTGCTCCATTTCACTGGGCTGTAGAAGTGAGTTGCAGCATCATTGGGGCCAAGCTGTGTCAGCCTTTGCTTTTCCCTCAGATAACATTGATGGCATGGAGAAGGTAGGCTGGTATGCATGGGTTACTGCTGGACTTCAATAAACAACCTTGCCTGGACTTGTGCCTCAGAGATGGCCAAAGGGTGTCTTCATACATACATACATACATACATACATACATGCATACATATATAATTAAGAGAAGAAAATAGGGAGTTGTTGGTTAATATCAATTTATTAATAAATTGATAATAATTTCTTCCTACAGCAGTTTCCATTTGTACTCATTGAATTAATTACAAATTTATGCATTAAATTTGCATTATATAAATTATGATTTTTAGTCTGTTGGAATGAACAGATAGGTCAGTCTCTACATTTATAGTGTCTAACTTTTCCCTGATGATATTTTGCTCATAATTCCTATATACAAATTTAATGCATAAACCTATAATTTATTTAATGAGTACAAATAGAAACAGGTGTAGGAAGAAATGATTATCAATTTATTAACAGATAAATATTAACCAACTAAACCTCATTTTCTTCTCTTAATTTAATACGGATCATATACATAATATATACCTATTGATTTAGGGAAATTTTATTCCCCAAAGATGTAAGGTATAGAACCAGTGTTTTCTTGGATGTAATCATCCTTTTATATATATATATATATATATATTATATATATATACACGTGTGGTGTGTTGTGTTATATATTGTATGTATGTATTTTGTGTATATATATATGTTTATATAGATATGTATATATATATATGCATGTATATATGTATATATATGTATATATATATATGCATGTATATATGTATATATATGTATATATATATATATATATATGTATATATATTGTATGTATGTATATATTATATATATATGTATGTATGTATATATGTATATATATGTATGTATGTATATATGTAATATATATGTATATATATATGTAAGTATGTATATATGTATATATATTGTTATGTATGTATATATGTATATATATATATGTATGTAAATATATATATAATATATATATATATATATATTATACATACCTATATACCTATATCTATATATATATGTATACATACATACATATATATATATATATATAATATATATATACATACATACATATATATATATATATTATATATATATATGTATACATACATATATATATATATATATGTATACTACATACATAATATATATATATAGTATATATATGTATACATACATACATACATATATATATATTATACTACATACATACATATTATATATGTATACATACATACATACATATATATATATATATATATGTATACATACATACATACATATATATATATATATATATATATATTATACATACATACATACATATATATATATATATTGTATACATACATACATACATATATATATATATATATATATATATAGTATGTATACCTAATACATACATATATATATAATATATATATGTTATACATACATAATATAGATATATATAATATATATATGTATACATACATACATATATATAGATATATAGATATATATATATATATATATATGTATACATACATCATACATATAATATATATATATATATGTATACATACATATATATATATAATATATTATACATACATATATATATATATATATAATATATGGATACATACATATATATATATATATATATGTAATACCTACATACATACATATATATATATATATATTGTATACATACATACATATATATATATATATATAATATGTATACATACTATATATCTATATATATATATATATATGTATACATACATATAATATATATATAGATATATATATATGTATACATACATACATACATATATTATATATATATATATATGGTTATCATATACATACATATATATATATATATGTATACATACTACATAATATATATATATATATAATATATATATGTATACATACATCTCATACATATTATATATATATATATGTATACATACATACATACATATATATATATATATATGTATCATACATACATACATACATACATATATATATATATTATAATATATATGTATACATACATACATACATATATATATCTGTTTATGTGTATGTGTATTTGCCCTCCATTACTCCTTGACAACTGTTGTTGGTTTGTTTATTTCCCAGCTGCAACTTAGCGGTGAGACAAAAGAGACCAGGCTTTTTTTTTTTTTTTTAAAGTAAGTACTAGTTTGTCTGACTAAATACTTCAACGCAGTGCTCCAGACTGGCTGCAGTTCAATGACTAAACACAACCAAAAGATAAAAGAAACATTAGTTTTTTTTTCCCTTTTTTTTGTTTCCTTTTTGTTGATGTAAAAGAATGTTTTTATCTCAACATTGAGATAGGTGAAGGCAGTGAGCTGGCAGAATCATTAGCATGCTGGGCAAAATGCTTAGCGGTATTTCATCTGCTGCTACATTCTGAGTTCAAATTCTGCCGAGGTCAACTTTGCCTTTCATCCTTTTGGGGTTGATAAATTAAGTACCAGTTGCGTACTGGGGTCGATATAATTGAATTGCTCCTTCCCCCAAAATTTCAGGCCTTGTGCCTATACTATATTTTTTAAGGTGGCAAGCTGGCAGAAATATTAGCCCACCAGGCAAAATGCTTAACAGTATTTTGTGTGTCTTTATGGTTTGAGTTCAAATTCCATCAAGGTCGACTTTGCCTTTCATCCTTTTAGGGTTGATAAATTAAGTACCAGTTGCGTACTGGTTTCGATCTAATCGACTGGTCTCCCTTTCCCAAAATTTCAGGTCTTGTGTCTAGAGTAGAAAAGAATATTGAGATAGGTGAAAAAAATGTAAGAAACTATACTTTTTTTCATTTTTAAATTTACAATAAAATTTAAATGCTCTCAAGCTGGGTGGGTGGCCATTTTTGAGATGGTCGTGTTTTCTATGTAGTCATCAACTTCCTTGTCAGGTATTTTCAAGGTAGAGAAGATAGAAAAAAAAGAAGAGAGGTAGAGAGAGAGATGTGAGAAAAAAAATTATTTAAAAAAAGGATAAAACTT